>NW_027397093.1:6965092-6983692 GCF_003265705.2 Callorhinus ursinus
ATGCACACTCACCACAGACATACGCTTACCACCACACACAGATACATACCTCCCCCCAGACCCAGATACATATCTCCAACAGACACACACACACACGCTCACCAACACACACAGACACACACACACAGTCATGCACCCAACCCCCCTGACACACACACCCAGAGACCCCTCTTTACAGATGAGGCCACGGCTCTGGGAGGTGGGCAACATGGCGGAGATGGGAGCCCGTGATGGAGCTGCCTCTGGAACCCGGGGTCGCTGCTCAGCTCCCTGCGGCCTCCACCCCTCTCATGGTCCAGCCTGGCAGACCCTTTATGCTGACAATGAAAGGAGCAGCGGAAGCCTTGGCCCTCAGGCTGGCGGCCTGCGTTCCCAGAGGAGGGGCCCAGCAGGGGCCCGGCTGGGAACCTGAGTCCTGAGGCCCCGACTTCTCCAGGAAGTGGGGGTGACCTGAGAGGCGGTTAGTCATGGCTGTTGGTGCCGACAGGGGTTTGACTCCGAAGAAGGGAATTAAAGCAACAGCAAAGCCACAGGCATTGCTGGGCCTCGGGCCACAGTATTCTCAGCTGTGGAACGGGTATGCTGAGGCCTCACCTCAGGGTCTATCATGTGACTTAACTGACAGCTACAATGCCTGGAAAAGGGCTCGATAAACTGTAAAGAGCTGTGCACAACTGGGAGTGCAAACAGAGGGAAGAACAAAGCCCTTGTTTCAGGAGGAGTGATGCTGGAAGTACCACTTAGCCGAGGGCAGGGCCACCCTAGAGTGACTTGAGTGAAGTAAAGGGCTCTCCCAGGTGGAGTGGCCTCCAGAGTCGAGGTCCAGAGTCAACTGTGATGGAGCGGGCAGAGACTGGGCCTGGAGCCAGGAGGCCATGGGTTGAAGTCCCATTTATGAGCTGTGCGGCCACAGGTAAGTCACAAATCTCTCTGAGCTTCAATGTCCTCACCCATAAATGGATACAACAGCCCGCGTCTCACAGAGCTGAGCACTGCAACAAAGTATGAGAGCACCTAACACATACCAGCAGGGGCCTGGTATGGGACCCCCCGGGACCCCCGAGGAAGGGCTACACAGGGACCTCAGCCTTTCCTCCACAAAAAGGAAGCAGCTGGGTCTTCTGGGACAACCCACTCTCCCGTTTTCCTCCACGCCCCCCAGCCCCCCCGCCGCAGGCCGCACTTTCCCTGTCTTGGTGTTGCCTCTTACACGGCGTTTGGAGTCATCCCTTTCTCTCCACTCTATCCCACAGGGAGCGGAACCTTCCTGGTCCAGCCACCAACACCCTGATGTCCCCAGCAATTTGCCAACCCGCTCCCCGCATCGACACCGCCCCCTCCCCACTGTGCAGTCTGTTCTTCCTCTGGCGCCGGAGCTATCTGTGCCGAAGGAGAGTTTAGCCATGTTCTCACCATTCTCAGTACAAAACCCACGACTCTCAAGACAGGCCCCATGCGTCTTCCTAACTGCTGTCGACTCCTGCCCCCGGGCTCTGGAACCACGGCCCTTGGTTTGGTTCTGCCACAAAGCCACGCTTCCTTCTACCTCAGGACCTTCGTTCAGGCTGCTCTCTTTACCTGGGAAGAAGCTCTTCCTTTTTTTCTTTACCTATGCAACCCTTCTCAATCTCTGGGCCTCAGGGAAGCCTTCCCCTACCCCGGGTGGTCTCATAGCATCCCTGACTTTACCTTCACGCAACTTACCACAGCTTGAATTTATGCACGCCCATGCACACATGCACACCCACATACACCTATGATTATTTGATATTTTTCTTTTCTTCTAGACTGGGCTTGGGGAAACCAGAGCCAATCACCTGATTTCATAAGTGAGGTTTTATTGGAATGAGCCATACTCACTTGTTTACATATTGTCTATGTTGCTTTTGGATAGCCTGCAAAGCCTAAACTATTTACTATCTGGCTCTTCATAGATGTTTGCTGACCCGTTGCTCTAGACTCTTAAGTTTCCCGAGGTGGGACCACGTCGGTCGCATCCCTCATCAGAACCCAGACCTGGCCAGGTGCCCGCATGGACCAGGCGCTCAACAGAGATATGGAGATGTTTCTTGGATAAGTAGCAGTTTTTACCTTGTCAAAATTCTATTGACTTAAGTTATTATTAAAACTGCAGATTCCATTAGGAATAGACACCACTTATGAGATTCCCAGACCATTTTCTGGCCAGCAGCTCAATACGAGAGCGCCATCCCAACGTGGGCTGGCACGGCAAGGGGCTCAGAGCTAGCCGCTGCTGCCCACACCTTCTGCAAATGACCCACAGTCTGCGTGCGTGGTCTGCAAACATGCACAAGGAGGAGCACGAACCCCCACTCGAGAGATTGTAGGTTGAGCAGG
The DNA here is from genome assembly GCF_003265705.2 of Callorhinus ursinus. Classification (NCBI taxonomy): domain Eukaryota; kingdom Metazoa; phylum Chordata; class Mammalia; order Carnivora; family Otariidae; genus Callorhinus; species Callorhinus ursinus. The sequence goes on from NW_027397093.1 coordinate 6,967,451, forward strand.
TTTATAAAAATACACCGTGAGATGTCTCTTAAACATTTTCATGAAGGCTGTTTCTAGATCTACTCCAAAGAACTGATTGACGAATTCAGAGAAAATGTCTGTTTTATTGTTATACAAAGGAAATAACTGATTTTCTTTTCTTTTTCAATGAATTACTCGAACATAAAAAAATGTTAACAATCTCTAGACACTGCTCTTGGCACTGTGGCACATGTATCTAGAACTGACAATGACCCCTGCAGGGTAAGTCTCATTGTTATTCCTGCCTTCCCAAGGGGATAAACTGAGGCTCAGAGGCCACACGCTCAGCAAGTGATAGGGCCGGGCTGTCCCAGGTCTGTCGGAGTGAGAGCTTACACCGTGCCCCCAGCTTATGCAGGGTAATGGGGATGATGGGAAATGTAAAACTGCATCTTTGGGGTGCTTAAAGCCCTCATGCACGGAATGCTGCCAGCACCACCTGTGGCCTCGGTTTAACCCAGGGGCAGGTGGTCCCATGCAATGACAAAGTGGCGACGGAGAATATTATGCAGAGAATACGATGCTTTTAGAACCCTGCATGTACCAATTCACGTTTATTTTGTGTTTTATTTTAAATGCAGCTGTTTTGCATGAACACAGGGTTAGGAATGCCCACTCTGGCGTATAGGCCTGGGCTCAAACCCCAACTCTGCCACTTTCCAGCTGTGTGGCCCAGAAACTTCTTCAGCTTCCCTGAGCCTCAGTTCCCTCATCTGTCAAATGTGGATGATCGCAGGGCTAACGCCAAGGGGTCATTACGGTGATGAAATGAGATGATGCATGTCTCCCTTTAGCCTGTCGGGGGATGGCGTGCTTGGGCCCGTCACTGGCCCCGAGGCACCCCTGCAGGACAGAACACTGCCTGAGAGGAGGGACAAGCCTCAGCCACGGGCTGCACAGCCCCATGGACAAGCCGCTGCTCCTTGCAGGCTCACGCCACACCTGGAGGAACCAAGGCACCAGCTGGCAGGGGTGTTGTGCAGCCCTGGGTTTGAATCCGGTTACACTCCCACCTCCCCGTGACACCTTTGGAACCCCCAGCCGTCACCTACCCGCAGACTTGGGAGTGAACTTGTCTCGGTTTGCAGCACACACCGCCAGCAGTCTGTAACCGAGGTCCAGGTCAAACCCTTGCTGAGCTGCCACCCGACTGACCACCTGCCAGCAAGAGAGAGAGGAAGGGCAGGGTGAGTCACGGCCAGCACCAGGCCTCCGAGCCCAGAGTGACGGATGTGTCCATCCAGCAGGCGAGGCAGGTGAGGCGGGCAGGCTAAGGCAGGTCCCCAAGATCAGGCAGAGCTGGGACTCAAACTGTGCCTCGCTCAGTCACTCCATAAACACTGACAAGCCCCTCCTCCATGCCAGGCCCTGGGAGCCTGGTCCCTGCCCTCAGGGGTTTCTAGTCTGCTGGTGGGCCTAACCCCGAACCCAGGCCCTGCGGCTTTCAAGGACTCGATCTGGCCACATTCCAGAGGGTGCTGTACTACCATGTCTTGGATGGCTACAGGCCAGGCCTCTGTTCCCCCCCTCCCCCGCAGGCAGCTCCCCAAACTCCCTTTTAGGTCCCGGTCCCAGGAAGTCTCCCACACCTAGCACCTCTCCCCATCCCCACCCCGAGCTCCTGCACCCACCTTTGTGGGTGCTTGCTGCCCTCACCTTCCAGGCATGGTCCCCACCCAGCGGCACTGGCCCCTCCTGAGTCAAAACCTGTGCCTAAGGAGAAGCACGGATTTAGGACACACCACTCCACGGAGCTGCAGCTTGGAGCTGCCGGACAGACTGCTAAGGCTTTTCCAGATGGACATGCCTATGCTCCTCAGTGCTCAGCTCTGTGCCAGGCACCCTGCAGTCTCTCAGACCTGGGCCCAGAGACCACAGGGCCCTCATGCTCCGCCTGGGGTCTGTCTCCAGTGCTGAGCACCTGCTCAGCACATGGGAGGCTTCCATTAGAGTGTCGACAGAAGCTTGCTAGCAGCTGTGTGTTTGGAGCCCCGAGGTCCCTCCCTTCTCCTTGAGAACCTCTGAAGTGTGGGCCAGAAGCGGGGGAGGAGAGGGACCGGGAGGGCTGTCAGTCCCTGGGGCAGTGTGGGGCAGGGTGCTCTTGGGGGGCCCCCAAACGGCTCCACAGGCTCACACCCATCAGGCTCCACTCCTTCCCCGCCCACTCCCAGGTGTCCTGCCACCCGCTTCCCTCAGGGACAGCAGCAAAATTAGGTTTCCTTATGAAAAAGGAAGGACCTTGGGAAATGGAGTTGGTGCAGGAAGCAGCGGGAGCGGCTACGGCTGAGTGGGAAAGGAGTGCTCCCAGATGTGGCAGCTCGCTCTTTTGAGGGAGGGAAGACTACGTCAGCAGGCCCCGAGACACCGCCTGTTCCAGAGGCGCTCAGAGGTCCTCAGAGAGCCTCAGGCTGCCATGGGGTTTGGCCCGGCCCCCCGCAACCATCAGAGTAGGTTCCCCGTTATCTGCTTTGTATTTAAGGGTTCTTTACAAGGGCTCTAAGGCTAAAAAGGGTGGGGACAGCACTAATCTAGGCCAACCCTGTCATTTAAAAAGTATGAACACTTAAGGCCTGGCCAGAGTGAGTCTGATAAACCAGGGAGGAGCCAGTGGACGCCCTCTTCCCAGGACCACCACCACCTTTTGGAATGGGGCGCCGTTCCTCCCACCCCCCCCACCCCCCACCTCCTGGGAACTCCTAGGAACTCCCTGGGAACAGGGCAGGGCATTCTCACTGTTTATTTCACTGTCCAAGCAGAAAAACCAAGGCCACTAGCTCTCTGTGGCCTGTTGAACATTTCAGGCCTGGAGACCAGCACTGTCCATTTAGCAGGTGAGGCAGGTAAGGCGGGCAGGCTAAGGCAGGTCCCCAAGATCGGGCAGAGGTGGGACTCAACACAGTAAGCCCAGAAGAGTCACTTCAGCTTAGATGTTGACTATCATAGCCTTTTCTTTGGCAGAACCTTGGGGTGGATGTAAGTGAGCATAGACAATTTATTTGGACTAGTGCATCAATGAGGCTGCTGTTGGTGGGAAATGTTGACAGAGGCAAACAGAATAATGAGAATGCTGGCTCCCCGGTAGGAGGGCTAAGTGAAAGCTTTGTAAGCAGTGAAGTGCCGAATTCTCACAACAGCTCCACGAGGTGGTATTATTATCTGTTTTACAGAGGAGGAAACTGAGTACGGGTATAAGACAAAGGTTATGAGTCTTGTCCATGATAGAGCCTGGATGCGATCCCAGGCAGTCAGGCTACAACATATGGGCTCTTTCCATGAGAGGATCTCTTTTTCAGCCCACAAAGGGTTAAGGTCTTACTCCCAACTGCCTGGAGAAGCCTCAGGCCCTGTGTTGAGGGCAGGAAGGCAAAGGTCCCTCTGTTTGGCCAATACTGGCTAATCCTGTTGCTCTGGTTTAAAAACACACACACAACAAAAAACCCAGCTAAATTGAGCAACAGGGGCCTGGTGCTGGTATAAGGGCTGTCCTGCAGGCCTGGGAATGTCTGCTTGTTACCAAATCCCCTGAGCCCTAGTGTTCAGAAGGGACGTTGGCAACAGCCAGCTTTCACCAAGCCCAGAGAGGGCAGGGCCTTGCTGAAGGTCAGCACGCCGCAGTGTGGCTAAGCTGGACCCTGAGGCCCTCGAGGCCTTAGGTACACCCCTTGGCTTCCTCTGGCCCAGCCTGAGGAACCCCTGGAAAGTCCTGTGAGGTGGGTCTGCCCGACAGTGGTGGGGAGGGTGGACTTAGCTGAGTAGCTGGTTGTGTCTCAGAGGCCTGCTCCCCCCCCCAGTGGGCACGGCACCCCCAGTGAGGGTCCTGTGTGTGGGTGGACCGGGAAGACCCCTCCTCTACAAAGGCCGGCGGGGAGCGGCAGCCCCGCTGCTGCCCTCTGCTGGCTGCCCAGGCCCAGCCAGCTCCCGGCACTCGGAGACCTAGCTGCACCCCCCACCCCGCCGGCCCCAGGGCCCAGGGGGACAGACCTACAGGTCAGGGAGTCCAGCCCCTCGTGCCAGAGAGGGAAACCGAAGCCCAGAGATGACAGAGGCCGTGTGCTCAAGGTCAGGCGGCCAGTTAGCCCCATCAAGGGGGTGTCTTGCCTTGAAAAGCGGTGAGCCTCCTGGCTACGAAGCAGGACAAGCTGCCTGGGGGATGCTAGAGAAGGGATTTCGGTTCCTGGCATGGGGCTGGACTCTGACATCCTCTGAGGGAGTCAGGGGAACCGGAGGCATGCCGACCTGCACTCCAATTCTTCCCCCCCGCCGGACTGTGCCACCTAAGGCAAGTTACTTAACCTGAGCCTCAGTTTCCCCACCTGTGACATGCCCTTTCCTTGTGAGGATGACAGCCAGGCCAGGCACACAGCTCAGTGAACACTATTTGTGAACATACCCTGACAGCTTCAGCAGCGAATTCTCTGTCGCTGTGGGGAAGTTCTCCCTGGAGAGATGGGGGCGGGGGGGCGGGGTCCTGCTGTTAGGCTAGCTGGCCTCTGTTTCCCTCTGCCACCTCCTCTCCTTCCTGTCTCCCCTCTCCTGTTCTCTGGCCTCCTCCTTTCTGTGCCTTGAGCGTATCAAGCATACTCCACCTTAGGGGAGAAAGGAGTGAGTCCAGAGAGGCCTGATTTTGAGGGGGATCCTCAGACAGGGGGCTCAGCCTTGCTGCTAGGGGAGGGGCCCGGAAGTGAGCCGCCAGCACAGTCAGGAAAAACCTGGTCTGCGGAGCAAGTGGTGACCAGGGCTCACACCCTCACCCCTTGGGAGGGGCTCCAGGGCTCCCACATTTCTGCATCGTGGGGGTCAGAGGGCCTGAAGGGGAGTGTGGGGCAGGGGCACTGCCAGCCGTTCTTTACCCCAGGGCCCAGCTGCAGTACGTTGAAAATGGGCCTGCTCGAGGCTAAATGGCTTTTAGTTTCTATCCTCCAAGTAAGCCGGGTCCAGAGGAGTTCGTTCCCAGGGGTCGCCCAGGGGACTGCTGTAACTGGGAGCACTTCGACCTGCCACCTGCATGGGGAGTGTTGGCGGGGAGCTCAGCACCTTTGCCCTGCTTAGGCCCCTGGGGCCTCCCACATCCCCTCCCTTCCCACGGGACATGGCTGGGGCTGAGGATGTGCAGGGGTACAGGAGGACCAGCCACAGGGCCTTGGGGGCTCAGGAGTACCAGCCTGGGACTGTAGCAAGCTGCTCCCCCTTTCTCAGTTGTCTTGTTCGTAGAGCAGAAGTGACGATCCCTTCCCTGCCTGGCCTGCAGGGTCTTCATAGGGATGCAAGGAGATAGGGCCCAGGAAAGTGCCTCCGGTACCAAGGGGGTCTGCTCTGACCTCCCCATTCCCTGCACTTCCCTGCTGCTGGTTCTACTGAGCTCCAAGGGACAGTCAAACTCAACATCTCTGCCACTGTGGCAGGTGAACCAAAGGCCCCTTTCTGCCTAAGCAGCAGGCCAGAGAGGCAGGGGTCAAAGCCCACCATTCAAGCAAGTGTGTGCCTTAAGCTGGCTTGCGATGAGGAGAGGCCCAGAAGAGCCGGCACTGAGCCTTCGCCCACACCTTTGTCCACACTGTTGTCCCCACCCCAGAAGCCATGGCCTCCCTGCTGTCTAGTCAGATCCTACAGGCTCCTCCCTGGGCTCCCTCCTCCAGGAAGACCTCCAAAATCCCTCTAGCCTATCCTACTAGGATGCTCCCCTTCAGAGCCCCTGTCCTCACATAAATCATATCCTATCACTCACCTGCTTAAGATCCTTCAAGGCCCCCCATCACCCTTCAGATAATATCTAAGCTCCTCTCCCCTCAGCCTGCAGGTCCTGCGTTGCCTTGTTTCTGCTTCCTCTGCAAGTTCATCTTGTATCCTTTCCCTCTCCTGTGCTCCAGCCTTTTGAGACTTTTCTTTCCTTCCTCCCTCTTTTTTTCTTTCCTTCTTCTTTCTCTCTCTCTCTCTCTTTCTTTCAAGATTTGTTTATTTATTTGAGAGAGAGAGAGAGAGAGCGCGAGAGAGTGTGCAGGAGCGGGGGAAGGGGCAGAGAGAGAGAATATCCGAGCAGACTCCCTCTGAGCCCAGAACCCAACGTAGGGGCTCAATCTTATGAGCCGTGAGATCAGGACCCGAGCCAAGGATGCTTCACTGACTGAGCCACCCAGGTGCCCCCTGAGACGTCTTTCTGTTCCTTGAACAAATCAAGCCTCAGGGTCTTTGCACTAGCGGTTCACTCTGCCTGGAGCACCCTCCCCTCTCCTGGCTGACTTCTTCTTGCCATTCTGGTCTCAGCTAGGGGTTACCCCCTCAGGAGGCTTCTCCTGAGCAGCACCCCACCCCCTCTCACGGGGCGCTGGCGTATGTCCTCATTTACTCCTTTAGTGTTTAGGGTCTGCCGCCCCCATCCCCCATTGGAACGTACACCGTTGACAGAGGTCTGCTGTGCTTGTTGCTCTGCCTCCGGTGAGCACAGGGCCTCAGTGAAGGTTTGTCAACTGGATAAATGAGTGACAGGGCTGGAGCAGGGCCAGTCACTGGTCAGCTCGTGCCCCTTTCATGCCCACCCAGACTGCCCAGGGCCATCGTCTGGTTCAGCTCTGAATCCCTACCTCCCAGGCAGGGCCAGGCTCGGGCCGGGCACTGGGGGACTGTGGCGGCCAGTCTGGCCATACCTCGTGGTGGTCCCCACCTCCTACTTGACTTATGGCTGCCGGCAGCTGGGATGGAAGCCGGGGGGGCCTCTGGGAACATCTGTCCTTGCCCAGGGGGCTTAGCCTGAACCAGGATCCCTGCAAAGAGGATTACGGGAGCTGGTAGAGGGAGGGGAGCCCAGGGGGCTGGAGGATGAGGAGGGTGGGGCAGTGTAGGCAGCCGCCCGATTTGGCCTGGTGGTTCCAAGGGAGCCAGACGGCATTGGCCTCAAACAAATGGGGAAGCCTGTACCCCTGGCCTACATCCCTACGGGCCAGGAGCATTTCCTTTAGAGGCAGTGGGGTCTTGGCTGTGTGACCTTGGGAAGCCCTCCCAGCAAGCCTCAGTTTTCTCCTCTGTAAGATGGGGATGATGGCAGGGCTAGCCTCATGGAGTGTGAGGACTCAGTGGCCGGCACAGAGGGGGTGCTTTGTAAGGACAGCCCAGTTATGTCAATCCTCCTCTCGCCCCAGGCCAGGGCCACGCTGGGCCTTTCACCTCCCTCCTATCTGGAGCTTCTCAGAGAACAGGGCACCCCCGGGCTTTACCTATTGTTCCTGCCCAGCCAGGCATCCACCTGGGCCCCTCCCCCCCAGCCTTGGAGTAGCTGGGCTCTGTAGCAGTCTGTTTACCCATGTCCTCTTCAAAGCTGACTCAGGGCCTTCTGAGCAGCTGTCCTCGCTGGCCACCAAGCCTCCCTCAAGCTCACGTGGCTGGGGTCATTCACAAGCCGTGAGCTCCTTCTGAGCGGCGGTCGGCTGGCAAGCTCCGAGGCTTGGCAAATGATGTCACAAGCTCCGGGCCTGGCCCTTACCCAGCCCGCGTCCTAGGCCCTCACGGAGCTGAGTGAACTTCGGCTCTCTGGGCTCTGCTGTCCATCTGGGCCTTTGCACATGCTGTTCCAAGTGCCTAGAACGTGCTCACTCTGCCCGGCTGCTGAGGGGAACCCCGGTGGAGGTGTCTGGGGCTCCTTCCCTCGGGTTTTCCCGCCAGCCTCCCCACCTCCCGGGCCATCAGCGCGTCCCTGCTCACGGCTGCTTTTCCCTTGCACATGGCTCTCTCAGCCCACTCTCTCCACATCAGGGCTCCCCCACTAAAGAGGGACTCGGGCTTGGCCACGTCTTATTCTGTGGTTTCCTAGGACTGAGCAGAGGGGATCAGACGTGATAGATGAGGGATCAATCAGTGTTTATTTAGATAGATGGATGGCTATAAGAGGAGCTCAACAGATGCTTCTACGAATGGACAGAAGGATGGATGACTATAGAAAGCTCAAGAGATGTTTGCCCAACTGGATGAATGAATGACTGGATAAAAGATGGCTAAAAACCCTCCACGACTCTGTTTTGCTTCGGGTGGAACATTCACCCTCATCAGACTCGGAACTTCCCCCCAGGCAGGCCCTGTGCTTTCCCATCGAGTGTGGGGAGCCCACCTCATCCTGAGGGCTGTCTTCCCATCAGACCGGCTTCCCCAAAGGTGTATGTTGGGGGCAGGGCACAAGCAGAAGGGCTGTCCGCTCCAGCGTTGGTGTCTTTCTGTCTCTCATCCTCTGTTGTCTGGGGACCTCCCTGACCCCTGGACAGGCACACGAGCCCCGGGGGCATGCTCCCCGGGGCTCCAGTGCAGGTGCGGGGGCTGGGGGGGATGAAGACTCACCGTCAAACAGCCCATCAGGCTCTGCTCGAAGGGCCGCTGGAAGGCTCGAGGGTCTCCGCACCAGTCCAGCAGCTCCGTGGCGGCATTGTGGAAGTTGGCAGGGTTCTGTAAGTGCTGTGGGAGAGGGAAGGAGGCAGTGTGAAGCTCCAGCAACAAGGCCAGCAGGGTAGCATGTGGGTCTGAGGTGGGAAGACCCCAGGCCTCACTGGGGATGAAGCTTGAAGAAAGGGGGTGCAGGACTAAGGAGACTTCTCAAACAACCTGTCATTCATTTTTCCGTGTGCATCCCTCCCACCCAATCCTTGCAGGATGGGGATTAGTAGCCCATTGCAAAGATAGGAGAACCAAGGTCTAGAGAAAGACAGTAATATTCAAGTGTTTTCTGGATGCTGGCTGTGGGGGCAGGTAAACTCTGCAGAGTTCAGGAGGGTGGCCTGTGGCCCCCATCCTTGGGGGGCTGGCTCTCCCCAAGCCAGGGCAGGGGCTAGCCCTGGAGATTCCTTCTTGATGAAGGCCGCTCCCCCTAATCACCACCACCAACACAGCCCGGGTCTGGAGGCCCCCCAGCTCTGGCTTCAGAGAAAACTCAGCCATGGCCAAACAGGGCAGGGGTCAGGTGGGTTAGAAAGAGGTCTCCGGGCCAAACCCAGCTTGGGAGTTGAACTATAAGCACGCTGTGCCCAGGATATTCTTATGCCAGGGTCTGGCATATGTGGCTTAGCTCCCCAAAACCAGATTTCGCAGGCCTAGTCTGGCTAAGCTTGGGGGCTTGTTGGCATTGTCGGGAGGGGTCCATGCCTGAGCTCAAGCCCCTTCCAGTCAGGGGATCTGAGTCGGCAAGACACTGAATCCTGGGGCCAAGGCTTCTAGATCCTGCTTCAGACCCAGGCCACAGGGCTGCCAGGGTGGGCGGGGGTGGCTTCATTCTCTAACACCTGCCCAGGTCTTCCCAGGTCCCGCTGAGTTAGACCTTAGCCCAAGGGATGAGTGACTTGCCGAGGGTCACAGAGCCGCTTAGGGGCAGAGCAGGAATTTCAGCAATGGGTGTCACGACTGTGGGTCCTCCAGCGGGACACGTAGGGTGTGTCTGCAAGGGTCGTAAGCCAGCTGCAAAGGGGATGGTGGGACCTTCTAAGGCCCCTGTTGCTTTGGTGCTGGGAGAGAAAGGAATAGTAGCTTCCCCTGGGGGGGTGCTCTATTCCAAACTGCAGCGCAAGTCCGCCTTGGAGCCAAGGCGGGGAGGGGTCTTAGTAGCCGCCAGGTCCCAGAATTAGGAAGGAATGGAATGTACAGTGGCACTGAGCCCCTGTGGGGCAGGACCCCAGGGGCTCCCTCTGCCTTCGCATCCTGCTAGCTGCTAACCCAGGGCAGTCCTTCACCTCCCCGAACCTCAGCTGTCCCATCTGTAAAAGGGGGGTGACTGATCATGGCTTGGTGGAGGGAATTTTTATTTCTTTTGTGTAGGGTTTCATGACTATTCTTACAACGTGGGTCGTGTAAGAAAGATTTAAAAATGGATGGAAGACAGTGAAATGAATTAGAACATGGTGCCTCTACGGGAGGGAGCAGTGAAGGCGAGGAGGGAAAGCGAGCAGCGGTACAGCCCTCCGTCACGGGGCCAGGGAGACAAGATGAGGCTCCTGCGGCCCCTGGCAGGGCGCCTGGCACGTGGGGTGCTTCCACGTGGGGCTGCCCTTGGCCCTGACTCTGGCTCCTGGAGGCTCCCCTGGAAGCACAGCTGCACTCGGCAGCTTTCGGCCCTCGCTCACACAGGCTCTTTCTGCAAAGGCAGAGCTCCCTGCTCTTGATGTGTAGGAGACGGGAGGAGCCTCCACATGGAGGACAGGGCCCTTTGAGAGGGCAGCAGGGGGTCCTCACCTCTGCCTCCAGTGCTCACTCTCTAACATGGGCCCCTTCCGAGGCCAGAGGGAGGCCATCCGGGCTGCACGTGGAAAGCCATACAAATTGCTAATTCCCTGTCCGGCGGCCTCTCTCGGCTAACTGAGTTATTCCGTTTATTTACGTGATGTCACACCCAATTAGCAGGGTCAGCAGCCACCACATGCTGCTCTCAGAGCTGCCTGCCCATAGCACCCTCACCCTTGGCAACCCCTTTGGGGCTCCGGGCTCACAAGTGGCCTCTGAGGCCCGTCTCGGGGGCCCAGTTTGTTCTGGTCCCCGAGCACGCAGCCTTCCATATCATGCTCAGCCCACCTCCACGCTTCTCCACCCTTACGCCAGCCAGCTCATGTGGCCTTCAGCTTGGGCTCTGGGTGGTCACCGCTGGGCACGACTCATTGGTAGAAAGAACATAGGCATCCCATTCAGTGGTTGCTGCTCGGCGGCTCTGTGGCCTTGGCCAAGCCCCCACCCCTCTCTGCTGTTGTTTTCTATTTCGACTATGAAGTCCCTGGGCTGCACAGAAACGGGTGACCTGGATCAAACCCCATCTCAGCCACTGAGCCCCACAGTCCTGGGCGTGTTCCTGAGCTTCAGACCCCTCACTGGTAAAATGGGGTGCTGACAGCCTGCAGGGCTGCCACACAGCTTAGGAACAATTTAAATCATGCCGTCCCCATGAGAGAGTCGGTGCCAGGTAAAGACTGCTACTGCTCTGACCTCTGTACAGTTTCTTCTCTCCTAGGAGCTCCTGGAGAGTAGAAATAGTGCCCTGTTCACCTCTGTAACTCTCAAGACTGGCGCACAGCCAGGCCCACGCCGAAACGGGTGGTGAGCCGTTAACTGTCCAAAGGATGGTCCGTGTAGGCCGGCAACCTGGCCACTTCAGAACAGGTCCCTCGTGGCATGTGGAGTAGCCAGGGCTGGATGGGGGAGCTTGGCCAGGCTTGGATGGTCTAGGGATGGGAGCACAGATCCGAATCATAGGCAGAAGGCCCCCTGGGTGTGGCCATTACTGGATACTAATGCCTCACTTCCCACCAGACAGTCTGCCTGTCTCCACAATTCCTAGGAAGATCTGGGTTATATCCACTGGCCACTGAGTCTGTTGGGGCAGGATTAGGGGACACCAAAGCCTAGACCTATTGGATTGGCTACCCAGAGCAAGTGATGACTGCATCTTCTTATTAGTCCATCTGTGAACCAAACAACCTGTCCATCCAAATGAATCAGTCCATCCATCCATCCATCCACCCATCCATCCATCCATCCCCTTGTCCATCTACCCATTCAACCGTTCACTACTTTATTCATTTCCCATCCATCCATTCATCTACCTATCTATCTGTCTATCCATCGAAAAGTTATCCAACCTCCTGTCCATCCATGTATCCATCCATCATCTGTATCTACCTGCCTAACTGCGCATTCTTATGTCCATCCCTCCACCCTTCCGCTCATTCCCTTTGCTAGCCATCGATCAGTTCACCCCTCCCCTGCTCCCCCTCTACTTATGTGGGCCCTGGCCTGGGGCTGCACTAGGCTCTGCTGACTTTAAGATGAATATAGCACATCCTCTGCCCCCAAGGAACTCAGCCTGGGGGGAGGTCTGATATGTGCCCCACAGGGCCGATGGCTCAAGGGAGAAAGAGCAGGGTGGGTGAGGCAGCTGGGTGCCCAGGAAGCAGTGGGGCTCAGAGATGGGGGGTGCAGGTGCTCAGAAGAGCCCGTGGGGCTGGGGGAGGCTGCTGTGGAGGAATTAGCCAATTTGTGTGGCTTTGAACGTGCAGCCCAGATGTGTCCGTGACCTCTGAGTGGGCCCCATTGTAGAGAGGGCACTGGTTCTCCCAGTACTTGGGGCTGAGATGGGGGAAAGGTGGCTGAGCCAGAGTCCTGGAGGGAAGAGAGGCAGCAGGGTGCTTGGGGGATGGCCACTGTGAGCAATGGCTAGAACCAGGGTAGGGTGGGTGTGTGTCGGGGGGAAGCTGTGCTTAGAAGTGAGGCAGGGCTGGGAGTCCGAGGCTGCAAAGCCCCGATGAGGCCCAGCCAATGCATCTGTCATCCTCAGAGCACGCAGACCTGCTTGCCTTTCTCTTCTGATTAGGAAAGAGGACGTCTGAGAATCAGCAGTCTTCAGCCAGACGCGCCGCCCTCTGGGGAAGCCGTGGAGCAGACAGACATCAAGTGCTGAGCTGTGTCTGACCGGAGGTGTGGAGGGGGATGTGGGGGGTGTCAGGAGCTCTGGATGGTCCAGGGGGGCATCTGGACAGCCTGCTCACTCTCACAAATGCATCAGGGTCTGACCCTAGCGCAGAGCTCTGGGCGTGTAGGGGCGTGTGTGTGTGTGTGTGTGTGTGTGTGTGTGTGTGTGCGTGCATGCACATGCATGGGACAACAGGCTGGGGGGCTGGGCAGCTGAGGAGATCCCTGGCCTTCCAGCTGCCCTGGCACACACCAGCTGGGCGTCTCTTATGCTATTCTACAGACCGAGTGGGGTGAATTGGCGGCTTAATCAGGGTCAGGTAGCTAGCAAGTGGTGGAATGGGGGCTTGGACTGGCTGACTGGTCAATCTGAGCCCTGGAGGCCATGCTCTGAGGGGGTAAAGGGTACCCTGATTTCTGGGGATACAGAGCCAGCCATGGGAGAAAGGTCAGGTCATGAGCAGGTTTCAGGAGGAGCTGCATGCCTGTCCCTAGGAGGGGCTCCTGCCGGGCAGTGAGACTGTGCTGTTGAGGGTGGGGGCCACTGACAGCAGATCCCTCAGGGCTGGGAGAAGGTGGGCCACAGGTTGAGCTGGGAGAGGGCCTGCAGAGCACCAGGGAGGAGGCGAGTGCAGGGCTGGAGGGAGGGCACCGTCTGGCTTCTATTCTGTGACGGTGAGCAGAGGCATAATTGGCTTTTTGGGGGAGCTGTTGGGCTGGGTTCAATCTGTAACAAGTCTTCTTCAATTTCCTCTCCTCAGACCCTGCCCAGGCTTCCGAGAGAGCTCTGCTTGATATTTATGAGAGGACACATGCCCTCGTTCCTGAGGACCGGCCTCAGCTCCACTGGGCCCTGGCACTCAGGGAGGGCAGGCTGCTGGGGGGTGGGGAGGGCTGGGAGCTCTGCCCCCCAGGGGTCCTGAGGCCAGCGGCCCATGCTGGTGACCCAGAGGCCTCATCCCAGCGCTTGCCTCCCCACTGCTGAGGCACTGAGGACAACAGCCCCTGCCATCCTGTGACAGCCTGGACCCTTGTGATGGGTGGGGAAACTGAGGCTCAGATAAACAAAGCCTGAGACCACGGGGGTATGTGGAGGCATGAGGATTTGGGCCCAAGTCTCTTTGACGTCAAAGCCCACGCCCCTTCTACCATATCGCTCTCTCCTGGAGTACAATAACACTCAGGAGTCTGCATAGACCCTGCCATGCAGGGCTGCAAAGAGGTTGCGGCCAGAGGGCGGCGCACCACTCCTGGTCAACACTGGGGGGCGCCTGCCAACGCTGGCTCAACCAGGCTTCTTAAAGTGGGGCGGAGGGGGGAGGTGCTCTGAGCCCACCTGGAACATGCCCCACCTCTGAACAATCCCGAGAGAATGCTGGCAAGCAGATGGCCTCTTGAACGTGACGTGAGCCTGGGCAGGAGGGGGAGCTTGCTGTCCTCAGGAATGAGGCACGCCTCCCGCCCCCCCAGCACAAGTGAAGCTGGGCTGTGTGACTTCAGCTGACTCCCTTCTCTAATCCATGCCTCAGTTTCCTTTTCTGTAAGATGATCTCATTTCCCAGAACTCTTCCTTTTCTGTTTCTTTATAGAGAACCACGGAAGCAGAGGGCTGGGGAGCTTAGGTCTGGGAAGGGGACTAAGCACTTTATTCCATCTTCACAGCAGCCCAGCTAACACAGCAGAGCCCAGAGAGGGCATGAGGCTGGCCCCACATCACACAGCTGGGAAGAGAAGAGGAGGGGAGGGCAGGGGAGGAGATGGGGAGGGACAGGGCAGGGCTGGCACATGGGCCCTGGTGTGTGATGTCAGTGTTAGGCCTGTCTATGCAGCCACGTTCTCACGGGGTGGTCAGAGAGACTCGGGCAGTCAGCCCTGGCCTGCCACCACCACCCAGCACCCAAGAGGCCCAGCTCCATAGCTGGGCCAGCATCCCTCCCGCTCGGCCTGCCTTGCCGGCCCTGTCCTCGCCAGCTGGGCCAGGCTGGGCAGGGAAGGAGGTGTAAGCGCGGGCCACACACCCACCTGCTTGATGCACTGTAGTCGGTCATTGGTCTGTTGGATGTGCCTGTCCATAGAATTCATTCTGGCCGTTTCACTGGGTTCTACCCGAGAGCCATGAACGTTGTCCAGCCTGTGAAGACAGAAGAGGGTGGGTGTCACCGGGGTTGCACCAGGCCTGACAGCCCCAGCACCGACCTGCTGGCCCCAGTGGCTCCCAGCGGGTTCTGGGCTCCTTTGTGAGCTGTGGTGGCCTCCGTCCCAGCCAGCCCCGCGCTGAAGGGAGGAACTTCGGCCATAGCTGCCTGGCCCATGGAGAAGCCCATCTGGACTGAGGGCAGGAGGTGTTCCTGGGTGTTCTCTGTGGATGACTCACGTCAGCACGGGGTACGCATGTCCGCCATGGGACATGGAACAGCACATGTGGGCACACACATTTCTACACACGTGTGTGTGAGTTGGGGGTTGCTGGTGGGGATGGCAACCTCATCTTCAGATTCCCAGTTCAGGCTTATTAGCTACTGACGCAGCTCTGTGTGTGTGCATATGCATACACATGTGTAGGAGTCTTCCCATGTGGCCCTCACCACGTATGTGGTGTAAGTGCACAAAGTGCCATGGGTACCACAATCCCCCCACCCCAAGCCCCCATGCTTTCGAGTTCCTCACGCTACGAACCCCAATTCCATTCTTCCCTTGCCTTCCTGGGAAAGAAGGGCAGGTGTAAGCGCCACCTTCTCTCCAAGACAAGGAAACTGAGGCTCAGAGGGGGACAGGAGTCACCCACAGTGGCACAGGGAGCCAGAATCAGAGCCCAAACCAGGAACTAGGATTCTGGCTGCCAGCTCGTGGCTCAGAGGGTAGGGTCCATGGATGTCATGGCCACCAGGCTCACTTCCTGAACAGCTGTGGGCCTCGGCAATTCTAACATGAATGTGACTTCCTCCCAGAGGGTGAAGCTAAGTGGAGGAAGCCCCCTCAGCTCCAGAAAGCCCCCAGAGTCCCCAGGCCTCTGCAGAGAGGCCAAATGGCAAAGGAGATATGAAGAGAGAGAGAGAGAGAGAGAGAGAGAGAAAGTTGGAGACAGAGGAGAGAGTCCATCCACTGCTCAGTGGTCCAGGTCCTTGAGCCAAAGCAGAAGCCTGCCCATGGCCGCTGGGTTTGCTCTCCCATAACCCAGTGGGCATTTCAGGCTACAGACACAGGGTGCTGGACAGAGGCCTATGGCCCCCGGCCTTCTCTGCTCTCCTGCGGCACTGCCCCCCAGAAGTCCCCTCATCTCCTGCTGTGTCACCAAAGGTCCCATTTACCAAGCACTTTCTGTATTCTCTCCTTTACTTTTCATGCCCACTCTGTAAGACTAGAATTACCTCCATTGTACAGATGAGGAAACTGAGGTCTGAGATCTGAGATCAGCCAAGTCCCCACCACTAGTAGGAGCCTGTCTGCATCCATGTCCTGGCTCTCTGCGAACACCCATCCCGCACGAACACCCTGGCTCTCTGCGAACTCCCATCCTGTGCGAACACCCTGACTCTCTGCAAACACCCATCCTGTGCGAACACCCTGGCTCTCTGCGAACTCCCATCCTGTGCGAACATGTCCTGGCTCTCTGCGAACACCCATCCCGCGCGAACACCCTGGCTCTCTTCGAACACCCATCCTGCGCGAACACCCTGGCTCTCTGCGAACACCCATCCTGTGCGAACATGTCCTGGCTCTCTGCGAACACCCATCCTTGCGAACATGTCCTGGTTCTCTGTGAACACCCATCCCGCGCGAACACCCTGGCTCTCTGCGAAC
>NW_027397093.1:6983702-7025465 GCF_003265705.2 Callorhinus ursinus
ACACCCATCCCGCGCGAACACCCTGGCTCTCTGCGAACACCCATCCCACGCGAACACCCTGGCTGAGGGAACTACCAGCAGAGCATGCCTGGCCCAACCTTGGGAAGAAAGGCCTGGTTGTACTTCCAAGGAGCTCTTTACTACCCAGCTCCTTGAAAGCACTTCCTATTGTTCCATTTGTATTGAAAAGGCAACTCATTTGTGTGGTTCAAAAATCAAAGTCCAGTGATGTGTTGGCCCTGTCCCCAGCCCCCAGATAGCCTTCCTGGGAGGAACAGGGTCACTAGTCTCCTGAGGGTCTCATCTTAGAGAAGCAAAGATCTATGGGTACCATCCCCTGTCACCCCTTAAAAAAAAACAAACCACATAAAATGATAGCATTCTAATACACACTACTTGGACCTTGCTTTTCTCCTCTTAATCATATCTCAAAGTTTATTCCACATCAAGATATAAAGAGCCTTTTCATTTTTTAATGAAATTAATTCATCATCACTGATGAATCATTGATCCAACCAAATTCTGAATGTCCACCCCTGCTAGGCGCTGCTCTAAGACCCGAGGCCCTTCTGCTCAGAGGGCTCACGCTCCAGACTGAGTGATGAAGCCTGAAGCCATCTCCAAATTCATACTGCAAACAGGGTTGCAAGAGCACCTTTTTATATTGGCCACATCATCAACGTGTGAATTAATCTAGAGAGCATATTCTTAGGAGTGGAGTTTCTGGGTCATTTGGGCCTTTGTACTTTTGATAAATGCTTTCTGGGTTCACTCTACCTTGGAGTTCTCCCACAAAAAGGTAAAAGTAGGGGTAATGCCCCACATTTATTTTTTTCTACCCTCCAACATCCCTCCATTGACCCCACTGATCACATGTTTATACACCCAAGTAGCCAACTTCTCCATCCATCATTTATTCATCTACATGCCTGCCTGTCCATCTGTCTATCCATCTACCTATCCATGCATCCATCCAAACACCTCTAATCTCCACGTGCCCACCCATGCATGCTTCCAATTCACCCAGTAAATACTTTACAAAATCTATATGGTGCAGGGTCCTATGCCATATCTGTGAGCCATGGAGATATGGTCCATGGTCCAAGCCAGTATTCACTCTATGTGACCCAGTAGTGACTATTTGTTGAGCTTCTCCTGTAAGTCAGGTGCTGGTCCAGGCACTGGGCATAGACAGACATCGTTACTACATTCCCACTTTACAAATGAAGAAACTGAGGCTCAGAGGTTTTAGTAGCAGCCAGCTCTAGAATCCTGGCTTTCCCATCACAACCTAAACTTCGGTGCAGCTAGTGGGGAGGGGCCAGGGGTCCCCACTGGAGATTGCTGTGGTGTGGCAGGCATGTGTCATGGGAGAAGTGTCACTCCCCTTGCTACCCTTCTAGGTACCCCAGGCAGGGGCTGAGTTTCTCCTCCTGGGTTTACTTGTACAGAGTCCCAGCCAGCGCTCACTCCTAGTGGGCTCCTGGGGCCAGGGACAAACCATGGTGCCCAGCCGGCCAGCAGGGGGCGCTGTTGATGAAGCTAAGTACCCAGAGGGCTGGAAACCAGCACTGTGGGGCTCTCTCTTTAGGGCCCTCCTTCTCCGCAGTGAGTACCTAAGTGCCCCAAACAGAGGGGTTTTAAGCAGACTTCGCTGGCTTTCTAGGCCTTGAATTCCCCATTTGTAGAGCAGGATGGCGAGTGGGGATTAGGCGGCCTCACAAGACTCTTATCTCTAGGTAGACTTCCCAGGATGGACACAGCATTTTTATCTAGGGTCAGAGCCCTAGTGGGGCCTTGATAAATGTTTGCTGAATGGCTGACAGATCGTTTCTGGAACCTGAGGGGGTACTCAGCCCACCCAGGGAAGCCCTAAGCAGGCACCAGGAGCCCAGGCCCACATAGGCAGGCACCTTGGCACCCAGAGGCCGTTCTTTCTGCTCAGTGCCCCCTAGTCTGGGCCCAGAACGCTGGCAAGGAAGCTAGTAGGAAAGATATCACAGGTCACAGGGACAACTGTGTGTCCTATATGTCTTAATCTATAGAAGAACAAAATGTCCAGCTGATTAAGGAGACACTCACAGGTGAGAGGACATTTTTAAACTCCCGAGATCAGTGGAAATTTTTGGTTATTAATACCAGGAATGGATGGGGCTGGCAGCTCCAGCCCACACAGAAAAAGGGTGAAGGCCTGGAAGGCTAAAGGTGCGGGGCGCGGAGAGGGGAAGGGTGGGCGGAAGGAGTTAGGAGAGGTAGCTCATTGTGGGGCAGTCTGGAATCTTGCATTTGTCCTGTCTCTGCCATGTTTACGCAGCAGGCCTGATCCCGTGCATTGCCAATTTCCTGAATCCTAAAAGGCTCAGAGAGGGGAAGCAATTTGTTCAGGGTCACACGGCCAGGAAGGGGTTGGGCTGAGATTCAAACCCACTGCCTTTCTAACCATTCCTGTGTTTTTCTTTTCATTCCTCCAAGACTGGCGTTCAGCCTCCTGGAAGTCCTCACTCAAGGGCTGTGTCTGGGCCCAAAGAAATGTCCCCTTGTTCCATCCAACCTGTCCAAACTCATCCACTTCCAAGGCCCTGCCAGTGCCATAGGGCTCCAGGCAAGCGGGCCGTGCGGGGAGGTGGCGCATGCTCGGCAGCCAGCAGAGGTCGCCCTCGGCCGCGGGAGCACGGCTTGGCTTGAGGGCTGCCTCCCTCTGCAGACCTCGGGCTTCTTCAAGCCTTTGCAAGTAGCTACAAATCGTCCGTGGTGGCAGGTCCGGTGCCCACGGATGGCCGGGCTCCCTCCCAGCTGGAGACGGCTGACGGCATGGCTCTGGGTGCATGCAAGGCCTCAACCCTTCCCAGCCGCCTGCCTGTCTCTGAATGGCGAGTGGGCTCAAGCAGTCAAGCCCCCGCACCCCCTGGTTGGGGCAGCCATGTGCCTGTAGTCAGCCTGGGGAGTCTGGGGTGGGGGGGCCTCTGCTCTGATACCTTTCTCCAGGCCTTAGTTTCCCTGCCTGGAAAACAAGGCCGCCTTGGGCAGCCCTTCAAACTCCAACATCTTAGGATTCCTGTGTCAGGAGCTCCAGCTCTTTGGAACACTCTATCTCAAACAAGTGTAGAATGCTTGACTTGAAACTGCAAAGCCAGTCCCAAGGCTGCCCCGGAAATTCTGGGAGGGAGAGCCCCTGGTCCAGGGGAGCCTAAGATTGCACACACTCCTCCTCACCTCACCCCCTAGGCTCAGCATGGCTTCACGCCGCATGTATGTGTTCTCTGCTAGTGACACCTGAGTCCCTGTGGTCTTCTGACCCAGGGGAGTCTGGAAGGGCCAAGCTCCTGTTCCACACTCCCTGCCACCTAGCAGAGCGCTGGCCGAGTTGACTCTTGGTGGTACCTAGCACAGAAGGCACTTCCAAGAGAAATTAGCTGCCCTTTCCACACGGAGGACTGCTCCAAGTTAGAATGTTGAGAACCGGAAGGATACCGGGGGCCACCTGGTCCCATGCCCTGTGTGGCAGGACGGGGTGGGGGGCAGAGGTGGAGAGAGGGGGGCACAGAAGGAGATAAGGGCCGAGTGGGACTGGCACCCATCTGGCTGACTCCCTGACTGCGTCATGGCCCTTGGCAGGCTGCTCCCTGGAAATGGGGAGCAGGGTGCTCTTAGCTGCCCCACGGAAACATGGGGTGCTGGGGCCCTGGAGGCAGCTCCTTAGGGTGGTGGGCCAACATCAGCTGTACTAACATCAGAATGTTTTATTTTTCACGTTTGAAGCCAAACAAGCTAACTGGTACTCTCGGCTCACACGCATCCAGGGGAGAGGCATTTGTGGATATGTGTGCACGCTCACATATGTAGGTGCCCTTTTGCACACTCAAGTGCAGGTACACACACACACACACACACTCAAGGGCGGGCACAGATGCACTTGAGCACACACAGCTCCTGACAGCTTGCACAGGCAAGCAGCGGGGTCCCCAGGGGAGCTGTGTGAGCGGTGGTGTGCAGAAATGATTCAATCACCACGCACATCTGCAGCTCCGATCCCCTGGGGCGAGTGGTGCTGGCAGCAGGGGCGGGCCGGGGGGGGGGGGTGCTTACCTACAGCCCACAGAGCAGAGGCTGCGTTCCAAGACATTGCCAGGGCCAGCGAATTTGGGACCTACCCACTGCTCAGCCGGGTGGGAGAGCCTGGGGGTCCAGGGGATGCATCCCAGCCAGCTCCTTTACCAGCTCTCAGACTCCAAGAGAGGCAGATGTCATGGGCCCGGGGTTCAGCAGTGACCTGCCAACCTTGCATCTGACAGTGTCAGCCGAGGTCCTCCTTGGCCTGGCCGCCACCTCCCCACCACTTCAGCCACACCCGTGTCCTCCACATGGGGCTGCTCCCTGCATCCTGGACCATGCTCCGGAGATCATACCTCCATGTCTTGGCCTCTGTCCCTCAGCCCGGAATTCCTGGCCCCCTTCATCTATCAAGGCCTGGGACAGCCATCACCCTCTTTGCAGGGTGCCCCCAGCACAGCTACTCAGTTCCATTCTTGCGCCTCCAGTGTCATGCACCATCTTGGTGGTACTAAACCAGTAGTATGTCTTTGTATCTGTCTCCCCCATTAGCTGGCCTGTTTTCTGATTATGGATTCCCAGACCCCAGCCCGGGTCCTGGTACCCAGCAGGTGCTCAGCAATGCTTATTAGATGGGTGGATGGACGGCCATCGCTGGACATACACACGACCCCCAGTGGCAAGAGCTGAAAACCCAACGACCTGGCCCCCATCAGAGGAACTCTGGCCTTGGAGAGACTCCCGCTAACCCAGTCTAAGCTTCCCAAAGGATGATGCCTGTACCGTTGGTGGAAGAGGGAGGATTTCAGGTGGTCTGTGGGCACCGCTTGTACGTTTTCACAGTGAAGTGTTTGGACTATAGAACAATGATCACTGGTGAGCCTGTGGATATAATTATTTAGGATGAGGTTAAATTGGGGAACAATGGCAGACCTAAGTGGATTAAAGAAACATTTTAGGGGATGCCTGGGTGGCTCAGTTGTTAAGCGTCTGCCTTCGGCTCAGGTCATGGTCCCAGGGTCCTGGGTTCGAGCCCCACATTGGGTTCCCTGCTTGGCGGGAAGCCTGCTTCTCCCTCTCCCACTCCCCCTGCTTGTGTTCCCTCTCTCGCTGTGTCTCTCTCTGTCAAATAAATACATAAAATCTTAAAAAAAAGAGAGAAACATTTTAAACATAGTATAAACGGGATGAAGGTGACCGAGGTTAGGGAAGCACTGATCTAATCTGACACCCTCCTCGTCTCAGGGGTGAAGGAGCAGAAGCTCAGAGAGGGGCAGGAGCGGTCTGTGGTCACACAGCACGTGGCTCCTCCACTCCTTGGTGGCCCACACTAGGCACACCACTTGGTGGAAGAGAGAGAGGGTGGGGGTGGAGCAAAGCCCACCAGAGGAGAGTGACTCTGTGCCCTAGCGCAGAGAAGTCAGGGAAGGGCAGAGGGACGGGAGATGGGAGGAAGAGGGAGGGAAGACGCAGCCCCAGGCAGCTGACC
Source organism: Callorhinus ursinus (assembly GCF_003265705.2). Lineage (NCBI taxonomy): Eukaryota > Metazoa > Chordata > Mammalia > Carnivora > Otariidae > Callorhinus > Callorhinus ursinus. Next base: position 6,989,242 of record NW_027397093.1, read on the forward strand.
GGGACCAGCTGCTCCCCATTCTTGGCCAGGCAGCTGGAGCAGGCCCTTGCCCTGGGCCAGTGTGAGGCCTCGCGCAGGGTGAGGCCCCTCCGGATGGTGGGGTGGGGTGGGCCCTGACAGTCAGGCCTTCCCGGCTGAGAGGCTGGGGGAGGCCACTTTATCTCCCTGAGCCTGGGGTTCTCATCTGTCAACTCGGGCTGAGGAGCTGAGAGAGGGAAGTCACGCAGGAGACCGGCTTCTGAAAAGGGAAATTCTGATCTGGACAAGAGCTCTTCCAAATCCAGTTCCTCCCTCCTCAACTCAGGGAGTGCCCCCATGCCAAGACGTGACGAGGCTGCGTGGGGTAGATGCTTTGGCTTGGCACTCGAGGTTCCTGGAAGGGTGGGCCCGCTTCTCTCCATGACCCCATCTCGGAGCACCCGCCCTGGTCTAGAGGAACACCCCCTGTCAATGCGGGGGGGGGACCCTCGCTGTTTAGAGTGGGGGCTTCCTGAGGGCTGGCCCTGCACAGCTGCCGGACAGGCTGTTCTGGAACCCACATGCTAATCCAGAGGGCGGGATGACTTCCTTGGGAGAACATGTGTCAGTACTGCCCTGTCAAGAGTGCTGGCCCGCGGTCCCAGCCCACACGGTGCTGGGAATCCCAGCTGCACTTGGGTGTGCCTCGTCCCTCCGGGGCATGCAATGACGCCTGAACCCTCCTGCCCGCACCCCCCCCCCCCCCCCCCCCCCCCGTCTCCAAATCCATGACCTCATAGTGAACTTGCTCTGACAGCTTCTCTCCCCAACCGGCAAAGGAAGGCCAGATTCGATCCCGGACAAGGTCACTGGGTTTTCTCGCATCCCCAGGGCCTCGCTGCCTCAGAGTGGGAAGAGAACCTAAACAAGTCCTGAGCTTGCATGCGGCGGACGTTAGATTCTCTCCCTCACCCCCCCTTGCTCCTCAGGATCCCACACCCACCGAGGTGTTCCAGTTATCAGGACGGTACTACGGGTGAGGGCACTGGCCGGCCTGCTCGAGGTCCTGCTACTGAGAAGTTAGCAGTGCCAGGACTGGGGCCCTCGTCTGATCACACTCCCCATCATGCTCTCCATCGCAACACGGCCGGCCTTCCTCAACTAGACGCTTCCTCCCTTGGCCCCAGGTGCCCTGCGTGTGAGGAAGGTGCCTGCGGAGGGCTGAGGACAGTGCAGAGACAGGGAGTCGTGCCTGGGGCTGCGCCGTGCCAGGCCTGGGTCACAAGCTTGCACCAGGACAGTGGCGCTCAGGCAGTGGCCTTTACCTGCTCTGTCTTGAGGCTCTTGCCGGCAATTCCGAAGGCTCAGATGGGAAGCATGGGGATAGTTCTCTGAGGAGCCCTGGAGGACAGGGGGTGAGATGAAGCTGGAGTTGGAGCCGGGACACCCTGATCACCAGCTGGAGTCCTCTAGAGACAGAGAGGTGTTCTCCACCACCCTCTCTCTACCCAAGCTCCTCAACGCTCCAAAACCACCTGTCTGGCATTCTGCATGAGCTCTAGACAGGCACGTCCAAGGGAGAGCCAGACAGAACCGGATGAGCCATTAAGGGCCACCTGGGGGGCAGGGATGGCATTGTGAGACGTCACCCCCACCCCCCATACCCACGGCAGGCACGGCTAATCAGTCACTGGACTCTTCCCACTGAACCCAGGCATGGCCCACCAATCCTCCACGCACCCTTTCTGCCCAGCCATTCTCAACCACCTGGTACCGACACAGGAAGAGACAACTTCTGGGCAGCCCCATCTTTGAAAGGAGAGTGGACAGAGAGGCCTAGCCAAGGGAGGGCTTAGTCTGGGGTCACCACCCCATCAAGGCATGAGCAGAAATCTGCACTCAGATTTCTCAACTTCTGACTTTGTACTGTTTCCCCTAAACTGGAAGTCAGAGCCGGGCTCTTTCTGAGCTGAGAGGCCATATATGGACCACTCAGGTGAGCCAACCATGTTTTAAGCAGCCCCATACCATAGCTTCAAAGTAGCTTGTGAACCATTTTGCCGACGAGAAAATGAAGGCTCAGAAGGGATGGGCGATTTCTACCCAGTCACACAGGGAAGTGTGGCTGACCCACCATGGTAGTTCCTCCGGAGCCTGGGCTCCTTTAGCTAGTTGCTGTGAATGGTCAGTTTTTTTTTTTTTTTTTTTTTTTAAACATCTCAAGAAATAAAAAGTTAGGGAGGGAAACAAAGGAATCAGAAAGCAGATATTTATTTGCATTAAAAGTGATAGGTGATTAAAAAAAAACCCGAACAGTCCTCATGCCTTAGATCTAGAAGGGATCCTCGCATCTGCTCAGGCCTATCCTAACATTTACAGATGAGGAAACTGAGGCCCACGGCAGGGGTAGGGGTGGGGGTGGAGTTGAAGTAGAGCCTCGAAGACCCTACTCTGGGTCAGAGGTGGGGCCAGGGCTCACACCCAGGCCCCAGGAGCGCTAGCCGCCCTGAATCCCACTCTCTCTCTGCCCCTCCTGTGTTTAGGCACTCCCTGTGGCCACGGACGGCTCACCCCGGGGACTGCTGGGGGAGCAGGGGCTCCTCTCCCGCTGCCAGCACCTGTGGCTTCCCTGCAGGATGACTGCTAGGTCCCCATGCTCCACGCAGAGATTCTCAGCATCCCAGCTGGGCTAAGGCTGACACACTGACCCCTCAAGGGCGCGTGCCTCCGGAAGGCCCGGAGAGCAGGGGCTGAGTCGGCTGGGCCTGGGGCCTGTCATCTGATCTGTACTCAGGGAGGTGCTGCGTGTGAGGCTGCTCAGGGACTGGGCCAATCCCGTCCCAGGCAGGGAGGAGAGGCCTCATCCCTGGAACCCTCCAGGCACAAACCGGGCATCCCACGGGCAACCTGAAAGCATATTTCCCGAACGTCGGCTAAGAGACAAAGTTCACACTGGGTATTCCGAAGCCGCATGCTCACGTACACTCTGGCTGTTCAAGGCACTCCACAGTTTACAAAGCACTGCGTCGGAGCCTCATCTGGCCCTGTATCACCTCATCTTACACAGGCAGTAGAGCTTAGCGGTCAAGATCACCAGGCTGCCTGGGTTCAAATTCTGGCTCTGCCGCTTGCTAGCTTCTGTGACCTAGGACAAAACGCTACCCTATGTGTGCCTCAGGCTCCCCATCTGTAAAACGGAAGCAGGCATAACAGTGCCTGCTTTGTTCATTGAGTTAGGGAATAGGAAGCCCGAGCACACGAGAGCGTTGTTGGCTCTACGTAAGGCCCAGGTGGGTCTTATCATCTGTCTCCATCACAGGCAGGAGGAAACCAGGGCCAGAGAGGAGCCGGTGCTTGCTGGGGGGTGGGGAGGGCGGGGGTGGGGTGGGGGGGGTTGGTGGTAAATGCCACCGCCCTAGACACTAAAGATCTTCAACCTTTTTTTTTAAATGTATTCAAAAAAAAATCTCGTTTTTAAATTTTGTTTTAAATCTAGTTAAGGCAACATTTTAGGCAGAAGTTCAGTTTTTGCAACAACAAAAGGGGCTGTGCTCTGGATGAGGGGTGGTGAGGGGCTGCTCACTCTGCTTGCTCTCACACAGGCAACCCTGGGAACCACCCCATGGGCTCAAGGCTGGGCCTCTGAGGACGTGGGTGGCTGAGGTAGCCCCATGCCCACCGATCAGAATGCCACGTTGAGGAGCTGAAGGGCTCTGTCCAAGTGGCAAAGGTGAGTTGTGGAAAGTTCCAGATGGAAGGAGGGATCAGGTTGGCGCTTCACAACGTGTGAGCTGAGCTCTGTTCCTCCGGGCAGCAGCCTGGACACCCATGTGAAGTCTGTCCAGGAGGGCAGTGTCACGGATGGAGGCAGGGAGGCCAGAGGGAAAATACTACCTATTCTGGGCAAAAAGAGGGCGGGGCCCTGTGCACCTGGGATGAGGCTGCCTGAAGTCTGTTCCTCAGAAACCTGGCCCTTGAGATCCTCCCCAAACAAAGAACTCTCTGGTCTGATTAGCTGGAGGCAAGCTGTGTATTCTACCCTCCCCGGAAGATCATGAAGGCACTCTCCTCTGCCGGGGCCTCGAAGAACCTGGTTTTTCCCAAAGTTACTATATTGCAAACCACTTTTTTCCCCCGACTAAACACATTTTAAAATTCCACAGAACTTGTTTTCCCAGGAACTGGCTTTGAGAAATTCGGACCTAAGGGAGGGTGGCTGGGTAGAGGCCAGGCCGCAGGAAGAGAAGAGAGAAGAAGACAGGTGGGCTGGAGGGCTGAGGGAGGGGGACCAGAAACAGAAGTGTCTGCGGGACAAGAGGCCACAGGGTACCTGTGTCAAGATATGAAACCCACCACCCCTGATGACAGGGGCCCTGGATTCTGGATCCAGTATCACGGCCAGCACGATACACCCAACCGGCCTGGAGCCTGCCCTCTGGGGGAGGGGTCCCCTCAGCTCTCCCGCCCCCAGCAAGGCTGGCCCAGGTCAGGAGAGCTGCCCAGGCCAGGGCAAAGGCCAGAGCTGGAAGGTCACATGAGCTGCCTGAGGCAGAGACTGGTTCCTCCTCTACCCCACCCAAGCCAAGAACTGCCAAGGGAGGGCATGGGGTAAGGTGGCCCAAGAAGGCCAGGGTCCACCCCCTGAGGCCGTAGGGGTGGGGAGCCTGGGGGCAGCCACTCGGAAACCTCTGTTGGTAGTTGTGAATAATAATGAGAACAAGAGGGGTAGCAATTAAGTATCTGCTGTGTGTCAGGTAGCACATTTGGCGTTTTCTGTGCATTACCATGATAACAATATAACCAAAGGTAGAGTGGTGAGCACCATCTGTAGATGGGAAAAGGACTACAGGAAATGATGAAGGAACTCGCCCCAGATGACAGAAGTGCAGAGCTGGGATCTGAGCCCATACCCATCAGACCTCGAAGCCCAGCATCCATCCCCTAAATCAGGCTCCCTATGCACCATCCTGGGGCTTTGCAGATGGGCAGGCCCCGGGTGGCCCCGGAAGAGGCCTTCAGGTCAGTCGTCCCCAGGTGCTGCTCTGTGCTAGCTTGCACTAGCTGGACCCAGCCCAAGTGGGCCATGTGGGCAAGAGGCCCGTTCTCAGGGGGCTCCTGTGCTGTGAACACGCCGTCGGCCTTTCTGGGCCTGTTCTATCAGCCCCTGAGAGATGGGGCTGATTGAGCGGTCACATACTTCCCCAAGCACCCCTAAACCTCTGAGGGTAGCCGAGGGCACTCGGCATGCACCTGGCCCTTTCACACACAGTACTTCGCTTACTCCTCACACTGACCCAAGGAGTTGGGCATCATCGCTCAGACTTTACAGATGCGGAAACGGAGGCCCAGAGAGGTTATGCAACTTGCCTAACACAGCAGGGCAGTGGAGTTGCTGGGATGGAAACCTGCGTTTGACACACTTCGAAGGCCTCCCCGGCCTGATGTAGAGCTAGAACAGAGGACAGGGGAGGGATTCCAACGCCACTGTGTGACCACAGCACTCAGTCCTTGGACTGCCTGGCCTTGGCAAAATGGGGGTGGATGAGGTGGTTCCTAAGGCATTTTCTAGCTTTAATGCTCTGGCAGGAGGCTGGGGGAAGAAAGGATTAAAAAAAAAATGAGGGGCGCCTGGGTGGCTCAGTCGGTTAAGCGTCTGCCTTCGGCTCAGGTCATGATCCCCGGGTCCTGGGATCGAGCCCCGCATTGGGCTCCCTGCTCAGCAGGGGGTCTGCTTCTCCCTCTGCCTTCCCCTGCTGGTGCTCACTCTCTCCCTCTCTCTCTCAAAAAAAAGAAAAGAAAAAAAAAAGTGAGATGACATCCTTGCATTCTAGAAACCCAGAATCCAGGCGAAGGCCCAAGAGCTGCACCAGCCCACCTGCTGGGAGCACCCACCAGGGGGGTTGGACAATGGAAGGCTCAGGGCTGGGCTGGGGGCATCCCCACAAGCTCTCTGGAGGAGGAGGGGTGGAGCCAGGCCCCAAGGGCCGGGGGGCTTGGCTCCCAGCAGGGACTGGGCAGAGGGCTAAGGCGTGAGAGTAGCTAGGATTGGGCAGGGAAGGCCTATCTCATTTTGGAAAAACAACCGCATGCCCGGTCTCTTTCTGACCAGACCCTGGCCAGTCTGGAAGAGTGGCATCAGGGTCTTTCTTAAGGGACAGGGTACTGAGATGAAGCAGGACGTCCGCTCACAATTCATCTGCTTTTTAATTAACTCGCCCTGCTGCCTTAAGTGATTCCCTGCTTACGCTCATTCTTTTGAAAATTCCAAAGTGCTATTTCTGACCTGTGATTTGCTATTGCCGTACGTCTCTATAAGCAGTGTTTTAGCTTAAGTGGCAGTTGCATATTAATTACAAAGTTAATTATGTGCTGTGTAATCATGCTGTAATTCATTAGTTTACTCTACACTCTTAGAGCCTCATGCTAATAGCAGGATCTGACAGAGGGTTTCAGGAGTCACCAAGAAAGACCTGTTGAAAATCCAGCATGGGGCAGAAGAGGACTCGACACCACATCAAAATGGCTCCTCGGGACCCACATGCTTGACCTGGGGCCGGCCCTGGGGCCCTGCGAGGCTGATCTCTGGCACAGAGGCCCCTGGCCCCCGAGGGCTGCTTGCAGACTCTCCTTGGCTGAGGAAAGGACAGTGGAAAACCTAGCAGGCTCCCGTTTTTCTCCCCCACCCCACAGAAGTGCAAGGACAGGAACAGAATTTGTTTAAAATTACTTACGGAACAGAGAGTCACTTCTAGGTGGAAATTAACTGCTCAGATCACCAAAACAAAGTGGCCCTGAGAGCAGAGACAGGGGGCCAGGCCTGTGGGGGGCCCTGGGAGGAGGCGGGTCCGAGGCAGGGGTGCAGAGTGGGGAGACCCAGGTCCAAGAGGGGCTGGGGGGGTGTCTGGGATTTGGGGCAAGGTCCCTTCACATCGTTTGCCTTCTCTACCATACCCCCCAAAGCATTCAGGGCTCCTGAAAGTGAACACTGGCCCCCTTTCTCTCTCCCTCCTTCCCTGTGTCGGCTTTGTCTCCTCATTACTAATAAGATGATGCACGGGGTCACTGCGGCCTGGCCAGGAGTCCGGACTCCACTCCTAGACAATCTCCAGGCTCTCTGAGACCCAGCTGCCTCGCGGGTGCAGCTGGGTGAGGGCTCCCTGCCTCCCTGCACAGGGTCGGAAGATGGATGGGAAGGAAATGGGGGCTCTCCAGACCCTGCCCCCACCTGACCGCTCTAGGTCCTCCCACAGGATTCTTTTCTAAGAAGAACCATCTCGGCCTGGGCCCCAAGTTGTCAGCCACTGAGGAACCACTCATGACCCTCCAGTGCCATTTAAAAGTCAATGTGAGGAAAGCCAGGCCTGCTGCAACCCCCCCCCCCAAATCTGCAGATCAAATTTCAAGCCGTGAGGGGACAGGAAGGCTGTGACCTATCCCGGACATAGCGATCTGGTGGCTGAGACCCTCTGCTTTCCAAATATAAACCTGCTTGTTTTATTTCTGCTGACAGCTGAACAAAAAAAAAAAAAATGTGGTAGTCCTTCCCCTTCTGGCTCCAGTCACCAAGAGGAGAGAAGGACTCAGAGCCCCAGCTGGCATGGGAGGGAGATAAATAAGAAAAAACAAAACATGTCCTTGTGCTACAGTGGAATGTTTAAAAAAGAGGTGAAAAGCACAAGGTCAGGGGCAGATTTCATTTTCTATCATTTCAGCAGGCTCCGGGAGGAGGCGGGATGCTGCCGACTCGACAGTTTCGGGGGAATCAGTTTTGGAGGGAACTCATTTTTGGGGAGGGGGGAGGGCGGGTGTCTTAACAGCCAAAGCACTGTGGTTTCCTTTCCAGGGAACACACTGGTTTCCCCGGCAACGGAGAAGTCCAGCCTCCAAAGTTCTGCCCGGAGACCAAGGCTTGGCCTGGGATGCTCCCGATAATTGACCACGGCCAAGGCCTCACCGTCCGTCCGGCTCGCCTGGGCTGCGAGCTGGGGGTGGGGGGAGAGGTGCAAACAGCGGGCCCCAGTCCCCTTCTCCTCCCTCCACCCTTGAGCACACACCTACTCATCCTCAGATCACTGCCTCCTAGGGCTTTAGGACGGAGCAGGTAAAAATGCCAGAAACAACTTGGACACGGGCCTGCATGTGACGGCACCCGAGGACCCCGAGGGAGCAGTGAAGGCTCTAGGGTGGACGGCCAAGGGACTGGCAAGGCCGAGCCTCCTGTCCGGCACGCTTCAGCCTCATGCAGCTGGCATGGGGGAACTGTATCAGAAGAGAACAGGTCCAAATTTCTGAGCTCCTCTCCCTCCACCCAGGGTCTCTCAAGTGTTTCCCCAGGTACCTCCTGGATTTGAGGGCCCATCTTCCCAGGGAGGAACATTTATTTTTTATTTTTTTTATTTTTTAAAGATTTTTTATTTATTTACTTGAGAGAGAGAGAATGAGAGATAGAGAGCACGAGAGGGAAGAGGGTCAGAGGGAGAAGCAGACTCCCTGCTGAGCAGGGAGCCCGATGTGGGACTCGATCCCGGGACTCCAGGATCATGACCTGAGCCGAAGGCAGTCGCTTAACCAATTGAGCCACCCAGGCGCCCAGGGAGGAACATTTAAACACCTAGCCGGGGAAGACGCCCTCTGTGCATCAGGTGTGGGAGGGAATGGGGGGCAGGTGGGAGGAAGGAGAGGAGGCAGCCAGGGGCCTTGCCTTTGCAGTAGAGTACTTATCTGGCCGCCAGGGGCTGTGCTAAGAGCTCCACACACATTATCTCATTTAATTCGCCCTCTCCGTGCCCAGTGAAGCAGGCAGAGTTACTCCTCGCTGGAGTGGACTAAGGGGTCAGGTGACCTGCCCAAGGCCACCCAGTGAGAGCCGGGAGCCATACCTGCCAGCCCCCGAGCCTGTTCTTATGCCAGGGGCAGGGACAGGAGAGTGGACCCGGCTGGAGATTGACTCCCCTGTTGCTGATAGAAGGGAGACAGAGGTTCCAGAACTCACCCCTCCACTCCCCTCGCCTCAGCCTCCCTCTGCCTCTACACATTCCCCAGGAAGACGGGCCAAGGAGCAGAGCCACCTGGAGGTTCCGAACCACGGGGCAGACATGACCTAAGGGCCTGATATCATGTCCTTCATAAGCTCCATCTCCCTTATTCCCAGAGCAGCCCCATGAAGTAGGGAGTCATGGTCCCTTTCATAGATGAGGGATGGGGGGGGGCTCAGTAGCTCGCCTAAGTTCACACAGTTAGCAAGAGGGAGGGCAGGGATTCAAAACCTAGTCTGACGCCAAAATACAGATATCTCTTAATTAATGAAGATGATGATGGTGATGAGTAGCCAAGCCTGCGTGAGCTTATGTGATACACCTGTTGTATTTAAAGCACTCTACACATATTAACTTATTCCTCAGCCATCCTATGAAGTACATGCTATAATTTGTTCCATTTCACCGATGTGGAAACTGAGGCACAGAGCTCTGTAAGCAACATGGCTAGTAAGGCCTAGGGCCAAGGTCTGGACCCAGCCAGGCAGACTCTCGAGCTTATACTAGTAACCCACAAGATGTGCTGTTTCTCCAACCATTGGGACATCCTGACTCCCAGTCTTGAGTGCTTGATTCTGGATGGTTCTGGGATCCTGTACGGCTAGGCAGCAGTTGGGGAACTGCGATTTTCCCTTCCTAGAGCTCAGCTCCCTGGAGAGCTCCTTCTCCCAGCCCAGGGAATGGCAGGCAGGACCCAGACTGCATTTCTGCGCGTGTGTGTGAGCGTGCGCATGTGTGTGCCTCAGGCCCACGCTGTAGCCGGGGTGTGCATGCAGCTGATTTATAACCCTCAGAGAAAACAGAATTGCAAATCTCACCCACAAATCTTCCCTATCGAGGTACTTGTGACAGGCAGACATGCCGTGAATTCCCAAGAACAGGCAGGCCTTCCCCCAGCCTTGGCTCCCTCATGCTCCCTGCTCCTGAAATGGGCCCAGCTGAGCTGGCCAGCTCAGTCCAGGGAGTGGCCGCTGACCTCTTGGCCCAGTCCTGCTCATCAGAAATGCTGGCTCCTGAGCCATCCCAGGCCTGAGAAAGCCCCAGAAGGGACAGGTGATTATCCCACTCCGGGAGGCCCACCGCATGTCAGCCCTCACACCCAGTCCCCACTGGTCAGATGGCGAGGAGCAGGGCCCGTAGCACCTGCAGAACCGAGAAGGGGGACACCAGCAGACATCTATTGAACACACATTGTTCACCTCATCGTTCTGCACTAAATGCTTTATGTTTGTCACATGTAGAGCAAGGTTCAGAGAGGTTATGTGACTTGGGCTCGGACCCCAACACGGGCAACCTGATTCCAGAGCTCCACTGTGTTCCCTCAAATCTTCAAACCCATTAGGGGTCCCCGGGCCCCGTTCCTGGCACACAGACATTCACTCCAGTTCCCTCCAGCACAGATAATGGGGGGCCAGGTTTGGGTCTGGTTGGAGTCACCCCACGGCTGGGTGAATCATCAGGAAGATGCTTCCAGCTTCTGTCCACCTTGACCCAGGGCTGCCATACTCCAGGCCCGGCTCACACCATCCCCTCTAGACCCGGCTCCAGGAGGCACTGTGATGGCCGAGCAGAAAAGGGACACGTGCCCTCTTCCTCCCATCCTGCCCCACAGAGCCTTCCCCGGCAGCCGGCATGGTGGCTTGGCACATGCCGCTGGACCCTGGGACCCAGCACTTGGGCCCTCGTGGAGGTCTGTGATGGCCCAGTCACTTCCGCTCCTCCACCCCCATGGATGGGAGGATGAGCAGGGCGGTGGGGGGTAGGCAGGGCAAGGAGGAGCTGTGGGGGCGGGGTGGGGCAGCTGAGGGCCAGGGTGGGCCTAGTCTTGACTCTGCTCTAGTCTCCTGTGTGATCCAGGCTAGTCCACTGCCCTTTCTGAGCGGGGTCTTTTCTAGCTGGAAGATGGGTTTGGTTTGCCTACATGATACTTGGGAGGATTAAATTAAATGAGTATGAGAGAGCCTGTGACTCTTGAGAGACCATGCACACACACACGCGCGCGCACACACACACACACACACGAACACATGCATGCACACACAGAGCTGGGGTGACACGGGGTTACAGGTATCCCCATCAGGCCCCAAAAGCACTCCACAGCAGGTCACCCTTTCCGTGAGGTGCCTCTTGGGGTTGGCATCAGGGTGAGAGGCCCGGCTCCTCCTCCTCCCGCTCAGACTCCCTTAGTTCCAAACCTATAATTCCTGGCAGGGAAAATGACAGCTTTGCCCAGCAGCTGCCCTCGGCTGATGGGCAGGGAGCTGGGCGGTAGCCGTGGTGGGAGCTGGGAGGCGGGCCCGGGACACACAGCCTCGGAGTCAGAGGAGGTCAGTTTGGTGGGGAACAAATGCCATGGGGACTGTGGGCTTTGGGGCGGGTGGACGATGGATGAGAGAGGGCAGGGCTAGGCCCAAGGCTCCAGGGCTGGCTTGAGGCTGGCTCTCTGTAGCACATGACCCAGGGAGAGTCAGCAAGGGGACATGACCCTGGGACCCGAAGCACAGGGAGGGGACCTCTGCAGGGAGGCTCGCGGCATATAGGGCCTGAGACCCTGAGGCAGGCTGGCTAGGCCCCTGGAGCAGCAAGGCAAGCACCGCCCAGGGTTTGAGGTTTGGGCTTTGGGAAGCTGCAAACGCACTGATTCCTGGGCTCTGTCCCAGCCTGCCCGGGAGGGCTGGGGAATCAGCATTTTAGAATGGGCCCCTGGGATCCGGTTGCAGCTGAGTGGCAGATGGCTGCCTGGGAACCCCTGCATTTCCTCTGTCCCCGGGAGGTGCTGGGCTTTCTCCTGCCTGCGCTGCCTCCCCCTCAGCACCAACCTCCATTTGGCAGGGGGCAAGGTGATGACAGTGCCACGGACACCCCAGCCACCTCTGCCGAGCTCGGCTGCTCACCACCTGTCTCCTCAGAGGCACACAGCCCGCCCGTGGGAGGGGCCGCACAACTGTGTCCGCTTACTGAGCTGGGGCTGGCCCCTGAGCTCTCCTTCTGGGCCCCTCTCCACCCAGAACAGCTGTCAAGGAGCTAAACTCCCTGGGGCTCTTGGCCTCCCCTCCAAACCTGCTCTGGCAGGGAGCCTGTCCCCAGCCCCCAGAGTTGCCAGGCTCTAGGTCTAGGGCCATGTGTACCCTCACCCATCTCACTGGGGAACGGAAGGTTCTGTCCCTTGGGAAAAAGACATCTCCCGCCCTCCCCCAGCCACGCTGCCCTGACTCTCTGTGGCCACGTGCCCTCTCCCAGCATGGTTTACTCTTCCAGAATAGGAAGCAGGAGCAGGCCAGACCTGGCGATGTGCAGGCTGTGAGGGAAGGTTGTTCAGGTGGACAGAACGTCTTGAACAGAAGCTGCACTAGGCTCAGCTGGGAATGTGCCCAGGTGGACTGGGCCAGAAGACTGGGGCTGAGGCTCCGTGAGAGATTGGGATTGGAGTCAATGTGCGGTTTCTCTGACCGGGGTTGCCTGAAAGGAAAGTCCCTCGTGGGCACTCAATACTCCTGAGCAGGGGCCCTTGGCCGTTGCCCCAACGCCTCTGGGTGACAACGAGGGACTGTCTGAGACAATCTGCTCTAAGGCAGGCCGCAGTGTTTGCTTGGGGCTACTCCAGAGGGCCAGCCTGGGCTCCCACACCCCCAGGGAGCCCAGAAGGGAAAGGGGGTACAGTCAGTCTCCTCTGGACCAGCCTGAGCACAGGGGTGGTAGGGTCTGGGCCTGCCTAGGGGTGCTGCTCCCAGACCCAAGCCCTGGGGTGATGGGCCCTGGGAAGAGATGAGCCCACATGGGTAGCAGGGCTCCTGGCTCTGGCCAGGGTCGGGGTCATGGGGACCTCCCAGCTCAGGCCTGGCGGCAAGGGCACCTTCCTGGGGCCTCCACGGGCACAGGCTGTGCTGGACCAGGACTCCCAGCTGGCATCCCCACAGGCACCATCCCACCTATTTTCCTGTTGGGCATTTGAAGACCGGTTATGCTTGAGGACCGGGGCACCGGGATGAGCCCGGTCACACAGCAGTGCGGGGGTGTGCCCAGCCTGGCAGCCGCATGCATTTCCTCCATCCCTGCCCCTGGAGAGGCCCGTGGGGCCCCAGGACTGGTCTCAGCGGGGAGTGGGCTTCCTGCCCTCATCTGGCCCCCCACCTCCCGTCTTTTCTCTCATTCTTGACCTTTAGGACGGTGTGAGGCGTAAGGCCCACCTTCACCCTCAGCCATCCCCCAGGAAGGGGACGGATGGACAGACCAGAGTACCCGTGGACGAGGGGCTAGTCAGCGGAGGATGGGGCCTGCCTGCTTCTCTCTGCCCAAGGGTGGTGGGTCTACAGCCAGAGGCCCGGCGCAGGGGTGCGTGGCTCGAGCGGTAGTTGCTCCTACTGCCCGCCCGCCCGGTGCGCCTGCTCACCTGCTGCCTGGTCCCCACTTGCCATGGCCTCCGCCAGCCCCTTCCCTGCCCCCTCGCGGGCCTGAGATGGCTGTCGCCATGGCAACCCTGCTCATTCAGTCCAGGATAATGAAGCCAATGTGTTTTTCATTTCCATGAGCGGAGTGCGGAGCGGAGCGGGGGAGGGGGCTTTCCCCTCTCAGCCCCTCCTCTGGGGGAAGGCGGCCTGGCCAGAGAGAGAGTGTGTGTGCGGACTGACCAGCGGCGGCACAGACACCAGTGGGAAGGGGGTGGGACCCGGAGCCCCCAAACTCTCAGCCCACCACAGCAACCATGCGGTTGGACAATGCCAGCCGGAAAGACAGGCTTCCCTGCCAACACCTAGACCGGGAGAGGTGGCCTGGAGGCGGGCAAAGCGGGGCCCCATTTCTAGCTGTGTGACCTCAGGCTAGTGACTTCGCCTCTCTGGTCTCCCTTCAGTAGAAGGAAGTTCACCAAGCATTTATTGGGTCCCTTTCAAGTGTCTGGTCTTCTGCTCTCCCTGGAGAACCTGAAAAGGCCCAGACAGAGCCCCCGGTCGTCTACGAGTCTGTGGGTCAGCAGGAGGAGGTTCTAGCAGGCACATTTCTCAGCCGTAAAAACAAGGCCGGAACGCATACCTGTCGCCACCTATCTTTGAGCTACTATTCAGAGGGGAGGTTGACGTGAAGTTACGCATGTGAGCGTGCCTGGCACACACACTGGCACACATTAGGCGTTTAGAACCTCCTTCTCTTCCTCATCCTGGGTCCCGGGTCCGCAGCACGGATAGCTGATACGTAAGAGATCCTCCCATGGGAGTCAGGGCTCGAGGCTGCCCTCACGCCTCTCCTTCCTCTCTTCACCCGGATAGAGACCTGCCCATTCAGTCGGAGGTGAAACTGAGGCCTGAGCAGGGCTGGGCTGGGCTGGGCCGGGCATAGGGGCAGTGGCCTCCGGCCGCCCACACCATCAGTGGCAGCGCTCATCTGTGGCCCAGACGGGAGCGAGCAGGGCTGTCTGGGAAACCCACGGCCCACAGTCACTGCTAGTCGCACCCCTCCTCCAGCCCCTCTCCAAGGGCAGGAAGCCAAAAGCACTCACGCAGAAAACCCTGGCCTGTCTCCCCCCACCCCAATAATTCAATCACCTTGGAGGCCAGTGGCCCTCTCTCCTGGCTGGGCTGAAGGACTGGAGGGGGAGGGCGGGGAAGCATGCAGAGGGAGGGGTGGGGGGGACCAGGGAAGCCGACATGGAAAAATCAGAGCAAGGCTTGAAAAATGAAGAAATAAACCTGCCAGGAGGGAGACAGCCTCCATCCGTCCTCCATAAAGCTGTCTTAAGGGCCACCAAGGACGTTGGCAGATGGGGGTGGGGCCGGAGATGGCTCCTCCTGGGACCCCAGCTGGGCTCCAGCCCCCGCCTGCTGAGGGGTTGGCAAGGAGGAGGGCCTGGAGAGCCTGAGGTTTAGAAGGGGCGGGAGTGTGGGCGGCACAACTGTGGGAGAAGAAGACTGGGAACAGGGGCCTCTTGTCAAGTCGATGTGCCCACACCAGCACATAGTAGGCACTCAACGCTGGACTGTCCAAAGGAACGAATCTCTGCCTGTAGGCAGCTGGCAAGCAGGGCCTGGGTGGCAGGCTGACTAGCCACGAGGACTTGGTGGAGCCCATGTGCCCATTTCACAGATGGGGAGGCAGGTCAGACAGGCCCACAGTCGCATGGCAAATCAGAGCCACCCGGGTTCCCCAGCCCGGGGTCCAGGCCAGGGCATCTTCACCATGAACTGCAGGGTTGGGGCCTCTCCCCAGCGTGCCCCCACCAATGCCACATCACATGCAGGCCAGGGGCCCCAACAGACCTGTGAAGGGGGGTACTTAATGGCCCCTCCCACAGGGCCATGAAGAATCACGTTTTCTAGGAACACCGAATCACCCTGAAACCCGCTCATGACATAAGTCCAAAGGAGAAGGAAAATTATGAAGTGACCAGAAAAAAATACTCCAGAATGTTGATCAGGATGACCAGTGGTTGGGAGGATTATGGACAGCTTTTATTTTTCTTCTTTCAACTTTTATGTGACTTCCAGACTTTCCACAACAAGTGCGTGTTACTTTTACAACAAGGAGAAAAGGACATTCTGAGAGTTGAAAAGAAAGAAGTCACTTCCACTAAACGCTACTCGCGTGAGGCTCTTCATCTGCAGGACAAAGTTGAAGGAGCCCTGGCTGCAGGAGGCAGGGGCTGAGCGCAGGCATGCGCACCCATCCCACCAGAGCCTCCCCCGGGGCCTGCAGGCCCTGTAAAGCCACTGTAGGCAGGAAGGAGAGCACTAGAGCTGCCCTCACTTTGCTGTGTGACCTTGGGCGAGTCCTGTCCCTCTCTGTGCCCTGGTGTCCGCCCCTCGTCCTTCTCACCTCACGAGATGGGTACTGAGGACGGTTGCTTGATCTACAGTTGGAAGTCCTCAGGATTAGGGGGACGGGGCTTCTCTGATCGGAGGGATGCTGTCTGGGGCAGAGGGGGCAGCTGAGGTGCAAAGACTGGGCAGGCTGGCGCAGGGCGGAGGGACCGGCTGAGCAGCGCCAGGAGGCCAGGGGCCAGCTTTCATCCCCTGTTTACAGTGGAAACACGGACTTGAAAAGGTTTCACTTTTCCACTGTTTTTGCGGCGGGGCTGTGGGGAGCAGGGCTTCCTGAGAGCGAGGCCAGCTTTCCAAGGCCACACCGAGTCCAGCCCCGCACTGGCCTCTGACAGGAAACATCATGTTTTCAATTTACTGGTCCCTGCCAGGCGCTGTGAGCAGCCTGTGCTCCCCCAGCCGGCTGGCGGTGTGAGGAGAGAAGTTCCAGGCCTTGCTGCAGATGGGAGCCCCCGGCAGGCCTGGGGGAGCTCCAGGGCCCCAGAGGGACCCCATGGGATCCCCAAGCGGCCTCACTCCGGAACAGCTCTGGCCACAGACGCCTGGCAGCTGATATGGTCTTGTTAGCAGCTGATGCACCCGTGACCCCACTCCACAAACCGCAATCCCTGGCTCCCATGTCAGCGAGCCTCCTCCCTTGACGGACAGAAGGGGAGACTGAGGCCCACAGAAAGAAGAGGCTTCCCCATGCCACCAGATTATTGGCGAAGAAAGAATGACCTTTAACCCCTCTAACCAGATGGGCAGATTCCCAAAGGAGTCCCCTGGCAAAGCGGGCCTGTGCCCCCATGATGGTACTGACGGATGACCTCTGCCACGGGCCTAGAAGCCAGGTGCTGTGATCACATTCAGCCCAGAATAAGCCTGGGTGAGCTGTCTGACCTTCACATCTGACAGATGAGGACACTGAGGCAGAGCGGAGTTTGGGAGCCTCTCTAGGGTCAGGCAGTGGGCCACCACAGAGCTGGGGGCCTTGTGCGGCCCTGCAGCACTCCTCTCTGCACCCCTTCCCGGGGCCGCTCTCAGCTCTGTTCCTTGCTGTCTGAAACTGCCCTAGCCCGGCTGGCTGAAAGTCTCTGGGCCACACAGGTCCTAGGGGCCCCTGCCCTCTCCAGGTGCCTCTGGAAATTCCTGGCAAACGGACTGCTGCCTGCAGCAGGGCTGTACCTTCAGCCCGGGGTCACTGAAAGCCTTGGGCTGCGCTGGCAGGGAGGAGGCCAGTGCCAGGGGACCCAGGAGGCCCTCACAGACCACAGCCCGCTGCCTGCTGCACAACTGGGCAGGGGGATTGTCATGAAGGCCTTGGCGCTCGAAACGTCTACGCTCTTTCTCCCCCTGCTAGAAGGTCACTTCCGTGAGGACAGGGGCCTGGTCTCCTGCTCACTGACATTTCCCACACACTCAGATGAGTGCTGGTACACAGGCGGTGCCAAATAAATGTCCGCTGAATGACTGATGGGGGACTGGTCGGGCAGGAGGCTCAGCTCACACTGTGGGTTTGGAGAGACCCGGAAGCTCTTCCCATTAGCCACGTATCTATGATGTTTCGAGGGGAAGACGACACACATCCTGGCTGGCCGGGTCCGCGGGGCCGAGCAGCACCCCATCCCGTTGTGGCCGCCCCCTCCCCCCCCCGCCGCCCGGGCCCTTCTGCACAGCGCCCTCCCCGGGCCCCACTGCTCCCTCTCTGGCCACCTTCCAGCCTTAGACAAAGGGCACATTTTCAGGGATCATAATCCCCTGCTTGTTTGGCTTTTTTCACCAACTATCCCCTCCCTTCTTCTTCCCATCCAGAGCACTCCTGTACCCAAACGGGAGCCACTTTCCAGGCGAGTGATGGCCAGGCTTGCAGTGGCTCCCAGGAGTCGTGCGAGCTGGGCCAGGGAGGCCGACTGTAGACACGGACACAGAACCTTCCCGGCACGGACAGCACAAAGGTTGCCAAGGGGGTGGGTGCTCGGGGCTTGAGCTCCAGGCTGCCCTCCTGCTGGCTGGCCTGCAGGGAGCCACGCTGTGCCTTCAGGAGCGGGGAGGAACCTGCACCCAGCCCGCAGAGGGGCAGATACCATGTGTGCACACATACCTATGGGGGGGGTGGTGGCAACACACACAAGCAGGTACACACCCAGAGAGGGAAAATAAGAGACTGAGAAAAAACCAGCAAGGGACCCAGTAAGAAAGAGGGCACACGTTAGGGAGGCGCCAAGAGACAATCTAGCACCGAGAGAGTCAGGAAGAGGCCCACAGACAGAGAGCATCTGTGGAAGGGCTCCCCCTGCAGTTGTGCGGAGCCACTGCCCTGGGCAGGACACACACAAGAGAGCCACGGAAGGAGACAGACAGGAATAGGTGCGTGAAAGAGCCACAGAGAGTGGAAGGAGGAGTGTGACAGGGAGGGCCACACGGGGAGGACAGGGAGCCAGGGCCAGTAAGGGGTACGGAGGTGGCCGTGGGGCAGACTCACAGAGCTTGCTGCAGATGCACAAGCTCTAAGCCCTGGCAGACTCTTCTGGGAAGACTGGCTGCCACTGGTGCCCTCCTTCCCTGTCCAGGTGCTGCAAGGCTGGTGTCTAGGAACCGAGAAATACAGGCTGCGGAGCCCCGAGCCACCCCACCGTGTCCTGTGAGGAACCCCCTTGCTCTGTGCCCTCTGAGGCTTAGCAAGGTGCCTCGGGTGAAGCATGCTGACCCTTGTCCCTTCCAGGCTTGCCCCAGCTCGTGCTCAGGGGGAGGCCTGGGGAAGAAGGTTAGACAGAACGGGAGGTGGCAACCCCCCCACCACCACAACCAGGGAGGACGGGAGTGCAAGGAAGCATCTGTGCTCATCTCTGATGTCCGGGGTCCCTTTGAACAAGCCCCTTCCTGTCCCCGGGCCTCGGTTTCCCCTCTGTAGAGGAGGTGGGATCTGTTGGCCCCTCACATGCCATGTCTCTGGAATGTCACATTTAGCGGGTACCTCTGTGTGTATGCGCCTTCTGTGTACCTCTCTCCATCCCAGCCCCATTTCTGAAGGAACTCATTGGCCTCTTCCAACCCTTGCACCCATCGGTCTTGCATTTTAAAGCCCAGATGTGCAGAAGGACATCTCAGCAACAGCAGGGCTCCCCGACATGGGCACCCCTTCCCTGACAACACCCAGGGCAGCAGAGCCACTACCTGACCACCTTCTGTCTCTGGACTCTGACACGCTGCATTTCAGTGACAGTTCAGTGAGAAGTGACACGCTGTGTCGTTCTATAGGTCAATGTCTCTGCTGGCTCCTCACTACCCATCGGAGAGTGTGAGCCACCGGGCCTTGTGCCACTGCTCCCAATCACCTCTCTGCAGCCAACAACAGGGTGCGGGGACTGGCCGTGCCCTTTGTCTTCACTCATCCCGTTCCATCTACTTTGTCTTGGCCTTTCCCTACCCCGCCCCGTGGCCGCCCTGAAGCCGAGCCCCCCTGGCTGCAAGTTGACGCTAGGAAGGGCTCTGGGCCCTGATCCCAGCAGGCCTCACCCACGGCTACGTCGGCCACTTCAGCTACCCCAGGTGAACCTGGTGAACACACTCACCACCTGCCTAGTAGTCCTCCTGAGCCCCGGCAAGCAGGCCTTTTTCTTCTCATTTTATGACCAAGAGGAAGAGCCTCTGGGAGGTCAGGTGACTGGGCCTTACGCAGCTTGGGACCTGAAGGTTCAAGATACCTGGTCTGTCGGA
Source organism: Callorhinus ursinus (assembly GCF_003265705.2). NCBI lineage: Eukaryota > Metazoa > Chordata > Mammalia > Carnivora > Otariidae > Callorhinus > Callorhinus ursinus. The sequence continues at coordinate 7,008,743 of NW_027397093.1, forward strand.
GACAAAACCAGCCTATCTCTAGGAAGCCACCTCTGATCGTCCTGGTTGGCAGGGGCTCTCCCCTGGCAATGCCCATAGCACGTGCTCTGGGCCTTGGGTCTGGCTGGGCTAAGGCTTAAAAGTCAGACGGAGCTGGGTTCAAGTTCTGACCCCATTTCCCAAGGGCTATGTGACCATATGACTTAACGTCTCTGTCCCACAGCTTACTCATTTGCTAAATACAGTTTATGAAGATTAAATTAGATAATGTGTATAAAATATATGGGGCAGGTGCTAATGATCATTAAGACTCCCTCAAAACACTCACGTGCGCGTGTGCACGCATGCACACACACACATACACGGCAATATCACAGTGATCAACAGCAAGGACTGGGTCTTAAATCCTGGCTGCGTGACCCTGGGCAAGTCACTTCTCTCTCTGTTTGCTGATCAAGGTCTATTCTTAAATTTCTTCCTAATACTCTCCAGAAGACCCTTCCGCTAACCCCTAAAAAAGCAGGTTATCCTCGGGGCCTGAGGGATTTGCTGGCAACTAGGACACACAGGCTGTCCCCTGACCCTTTACATCCTCTTCTGCACTCACAGCCACCAAGCTCCAGCCACCTCCTGGAAGCTCCGCAGCCAAACCCCCTCTGACAGAGAGAGCCAAGAGGGTCCAGCATGGCCCAGCCTCAGGGAACTGTGTACCAGCTCCCGGGGTGGGGTGGGGAGGGGGCCTGGTGTCCCTGGTCAGCTCATTCTTCATGCAGAGTGGGCAGATTTAGAAAAGTCCTATTGCACTGACATTAAGTGCCTTTAATTCCTGTTGAATCTGCCATCTGACCCACGCCTCCTCCCCGGGCTGGCCACACAGTCATGACCATTTAAACACCTGAACTATCAAACTGCCGGGCACCAAAGGCTGGCAGATAATTTACTTGCATTACAAAAGACCAATTCAGGGGAAGGGCCCATTCTCTAACCACTGGGTGTTATCTTCCCACAGAGCTGGGAAGGCACCAGAAGGACCCGTGTACTGATGGATAATGGAAGATTTCAAATGATGGTTCAGACTTGGCATCTTCCTTCTTTGTGTCAGAAAGATGCTCCACATGTGGGCAGTCAGGGCTGGGCAGGATGAGCACCACGGGGGAGTCAGGGTCAGACAGCATGAGTTCCTGACCTGGCTTTGCCCCCCGGAGATTTTGTTTTCCTAACCCCCTGCGCCTCAGTTTCCCTCATCCATTACATGGAGATGGCGCTGGCCCCCACCTCAAAGGGCGTCACGACCGAGCGGGAGGCTGTACTCCCTGCCGGCAGGGTGGCTGCTCTCGTGATTCGTACTGACTGAGGGCCCTGTGGCTCCCCTGTCCTCTGCCGTTTAGTGACAGGTGTGAAACGGGTAGGCATCTCCTCCTGTCCCAAAGGCTCTAGGATGGGTGGATCTGTCTGGGGTGCGTTCCGAGTGCGTGTACCAGTGTGCCCTGGGAGGCTCCCATTGCGCTGCAGCTGGCCCTGCGTGTCTTTGCCCACTGTGTCCTCACCCTGGGCCCCCGGCTGGCATTACCCAGCCCGGGTTTGGAGGAAGTACTCTGGGCTGCTCTGGGCTCTGCGCCCGGCCCCCTGGCCTGGCCCCCATCTCCTTGTCTCCGCTGTGACCTGGGTTCTCTCTCCTCAGACAGCCAAGCGAATGCCGTGTACTCTTCATGCCACCTGCACGCAAGAGCGCCCCCCAACAATGAAGGGACAGCTAGTCTGCGCGCTCGTTCACTCGATAGGCGTATGGCCCACAGGGCACCAGGCCTAAGCCCAGGGCTGCCTCAGAGCCAGCTCCAGGGGCCACAGGAGAGGGCCCAGGTGTGTGGCCACTGGTGATCTGGTACAAATGCCATCACCCTGGTCACCTCCCCGCCCCCCCGATCCCAAGCAGGAGCTCACGCTGCATGTACATTCACATACACAGCAGGCACTCATCCAGGGTCCTGGTGGGGGCTATACCCTGACCTGAGGCTGTGCTTTTCCTGTCTTTCCTTCAGCCCCACCTGACATCCTTGAAATTCTTAGAGTGTCATTCTGCTCCAACCAGCCTCTTCCAGGAAGTCTTCCATATCTCACACTTCCCAAGGCCTCTTTCTCCTTGATCTCACACCTTCCTGGCCCCAGGGCACTGTGGGTGACTAATCCTCCTCCTTGCGGGCGATCCTTGGCCTAGACTGTGCCAACCTGGGGGCTAGCATAGGGTCTTCTGTTGCCTTATCTCCCCAAGAGCTGAGCACAGATCCATGCAAACAGTAGGTGACTACTAAATACTGCTGCCTTACTGACTACAGATGGAGAGTGTGGGGGAGGAGGGGCTGGCTTATGTAAAGCACTCAAGGTGGGTCCCGTACCAGGCGCCGGGTGGGAACAGAGGGCCTGGTTGGGCTCCTGGCCCAGGGAGGAGATTGAGCTGCCCACCCCGGCCCACACCCAAGGCTGGCCATGCAAGCTGGATGCCAGTGGTCGGAGGAGCCCCGGTCCCTCATCTGAGTGACAGCACAGCCCAGACTCTGTGCCCCAGGTCCTGACATTATCCCAGGTGGGGGGTGGGCAGGGTGAACGCCCCAATGGTGAATAATTCCTCCTCTGCCAGGCCCGAGCCGCCTCCAACAAGGTCTCATTAGGATAGGGCCGGCGTTTTCACCTCTGCTTATTAACTCCCTTGAGCACCAGCGAGTGGAAAATGGGAGGGAGCCAGGGAACGAGAGCCTTTTTCATTTCTGGATCATGTTGCCCTCAGCGTGGATATTCCTGGAAATTTTCCATGGGAGCTGTCCTGGCTGGGGTGGGAGGGCTGGGAGCCGAGCAGGGGCTGTTGATTTAGGCTGACAGTGCAGGTCAAAGAAGGGCCCAGTGTTCAGGAGCAGGCAGCCCCTTGGTCCCTGTCCTGACATGGCCCCATTTCTTCCTAGGAGCTGCAGAGGCTGGTGTAGGGCTCAGGCCCCGGTGGAGCCATCCATCCCAGACAGATGGCCCAAGGAGAGGTGTGGTAGGTGGCCAGGCACTGTCCGGAGACCAGTCTCTAAGCCAAGAATTCTGGGTTCCAGCACTGCAGCTCACTTCTCCCTGGGTGACCTAGCAAGTCATTTTCCACCCAGGGCCTCAGTTTCCCCATCTATAAAAGGAAGGGGCTCCACAGGGCCCCCCTCTAGTTCTGACACTCCAGGCTTCCATGTATGCTAACTAATAAAGCTCCAGTGCCCCTCAGAGGAGCCAGATGACCTCACTCCAAACTGCCTCCCTTGGCCAGCTCCATGTTAGTGGTCCTTCTCAGCTTCCAGAAGAGACTGCAGATCTGAGTGGACTCGGTAGATGCCTGATGATCTAAAGGCCTCCTGGAACGCCCACGGGAACTGCCACTCAGTGGCACATCGCGCCCAGGGAATAGCTTTTCTGTCCCTGGGGCTCTGGGGGCTGGCAGGCGGCTGATGACCCAAGTGCCCTGTGGCCTGAAGGAATGGGGCTGCAGCCCAGAGGTCTGCCTCAGGGATCCTGGCAGAGAGGACCCCCAGGGAATGTCCTTCTGACTAGCACGGACTTAAAAGAGCAGGAAGAGCCTTTAGAGATCACCGGAACCCCTGATATATTCGTGAGAAAACTCAGCCCCAGGGATGGACAGCTTTGTCCCAATTCAATTGGTGAGGCTGTGACACTGTCCAGGGCCCAAGCTCTAGGCCAGCTCCCCGTTACAGGCCTCAGTGTGTCCCAGACTGGCCTGATCATGGCGCACTGGTTACAAATTCAGAGCCCTGGGTCCCAGACCCACAGAAGCAGACTTCAAGAGAGAGGCCTGAGAATCTGCATTTGAACCAGTGCCCCTGGTGACGTTGGCACTTTGGGGAAGTACTGTGTCTCCTCCATCTTGAAGTGCCATCCTGAGAGTTTCCACAGGAGAGCTCCCGAGAGCACCTGGGAGGCCAGTATCCCTGGGGAGGGAAGTATCTGGGTACCAGACTCGGTGCCAACCTCGGGCAGATGTTCCAGTCCTGAGGGGTGGGAGGCAGCTCCCTGAGGGCATCTATCTTCCATTTCCAGAGAAGACTGGTGCCACGCAGCTATTCTGCCTATCTGCCCCATGGCACCCCTTGCAAGCAGGCTTCTCCCCGTTTATAGATTTTCCTCACCTATAACCTAACAGAGGGCATTAGAGATGTAGTAACTTGTCCAGACTCACCCAGTTGATAGGTAGCAGAGCAAGGTCTTGAACCCTGAACCATCTGTTCCTGAAACCCATGCTTTAACCACATGTCACACTGCGCCCCTGCCCACACTGAAATTCACATGCATGCACAAACCCTTATGTGAGGTGGTGAGCTCTCCAGCGGTGGAGGTGTGCAAGCAGCAGTGAGAGGAGCTCCCGGCAGGCATGGGATGACCCTGACCAGCCCTCCTGGAGCTATGACTGGGGACAGGCTAAGCTGGCTAAAGGATGCAAGGGTTTTTATTGTGTTTCTTCCACAAGCAGAGAAAAATGCTTTGGATTATTTACAGGTTTTAGTTCATCAAAGTTCTCCTGACTCAACCCTTGGCCACCCTGGAGCTGCTGGACAGAGGGTGGCCAGGAGCCTCGGCTGAGAGGGCATCTGTTGGGGACAGAGATGGTGGGGGCGCAGGGGGCTGGCTCCCCAGGCGGTGACAAGGACGGGGGTCTGGGGGCTGGCTCCCCAGGTGGTGACAAGGACAAGGGTCTAGGGGCTGGCTGTGGTGGGGAGTCTGGCTCGGGGTGGGGCTGAGAGAGAGCTCACCAGGGGCCACCCAGTGAGAGCTGTCCCACACTAGGCTGTCTCACCGGCCAACCAGAGTGTGGGCCAGACGGAGGGGGCAGCATGGGAGCATTCCATGGGGGTTATGAAGCAGAGATGCTCCCACAGTCTCCAAAAGAGGCCCCCAAAGAGCCTCAGAGAAGCAGTGGAGGGTCCCAAACAGCTGTGAGGCAAGATGTGCTGCTTCCCAAACCAGAACTGAACAAGGGCGAGAAGCACTTAACAGGAAAGACAGATGTGAGGGAAAAGCTTCCACAGATTCCCATTAACCAGACTGGGGGGCCTAGGGCTACTGCTCCCCAGTCAGCTCTCTGGGAGTTATGTGGTGCCCATAACCCCAGGGCTCTGGAAGCTTCTTGGGGCAGTTTGCCCAGTAGCCCCGGCAGACGGACACCTGCAGGACCCCACTGAGGTCACTGTCTCCTTCCTGTGCCCCCACTGGCCACAGCCCAGACCTGAGACACCTGACAGCTAGACCCGATGCCCAGGGAGCTGGGGCTGAAAGGACAAACATGTAGCAGGCAGCACACAACACATCTGCCACAGAGAGCCTACGCACAGCCTCAGAATCCTTCTTAACACAGCCCAGCCTGTCCATTGAGAACCGGCAAACCAGATAAAATCTCCTCGCCATCCGGAGAGAGAGCCGAGGGCACACAGGCTGAGCACCTGCTGGCTTGCTGTTGTTCAGCACAGGCGCGCCAGGAACTGGGCCTGGGACACGGTTCGGTCTGCCCTGAGCCTTCGAGACGCTTCCGGTCCAGCAGGAGAGCCAGCAGGTGGCTGGCTTGGAGGGGCAGACACGAGGAAAAGCCAAGGGCGCGTGGGGCTAAAGGAGGAGACAGATGTGTCTCACTGGGCTAGCTCAGCCCACACAAGCTCAGCAGCCCCCAGCGGGCGGGAGGAGGTAGCCCCTCTGAAGGGGGTCCTCCTTGGGCAGTGGCTCCAGCTGGGAGGAGGACAAGCCCAGCACCTGAACCTTCCAAGACTTCCTGCCATGATGCCTGACCAGAGGCAAACCAGAGTCCGACTGTCAGCGGAGGAGGCTGCAAAGTGCAGCTGGAGGCGGCTGCGGGTACTAAAGGCAAAAATTGGCTCCTGAGGGGCTATTCTGCTGCCTGTGCGCTCCTGAGAGGTCTCTCCAGGCTGGCAGGGGTGGGGCCAGGCTCTGGGGAGACAATTCCCTCCTCCCGCTCCCGCAGCCAGCCCCGCCCCAGGCATCTCCCCACCCTGTGGGAATCCTCCGGGTTCCCAGGAACACACACTTTGGGCCCTTCTGCAGTTCAGACTGCAGCCTGGGTGGTGTGGGAGGGAGGGGAGGACAGGGGTATCCTCTCTTCCTGGGAGGAGCTGGGTGCTCTCACCCCTTGAACCCCAGTGTTCTAGGCTGCATGCTGTGTCTGGAGTGATGAGGGGCAGCGCTGATCCCCATGAGGCACAGCCTGTGACTGTCCCCTTGGTCTAGGGCTGTTTGGGGATTAGGTAGGGAAGCACCAGGAACACTGGAACCCATTATGAGGGGAATGGAACTCATAACACGTTCCCTCCATTCCTCTTGAGGTCTGGTTGCCTAGGTACTGGCCACAGTCCTGCCTGCCTCAGTTTACCTTTATAACCAGTGTGGCATGCCCCTGTCCTATTTTGAATGGCAGGATGGTGGCAGCCTGGCCTACAGAGAAGGTGCTCACTGCCGATTCTCATCTGCAAGATTTCCTTCCCCAGCCTCAGTTTCCCCCCCTGCAAATGAGGAAACCACACGTGGCAACTGAACACGAGTCTGCATGTGGTGTGGGTATTAAATACACACCAGGTTTCAAAGGAAAACAGAGTGCAAATGAGCCAGTATGTCATCCTTCCGATACATAATCAAGACAAAAGAAAAGACGAGGTGGTAGGCCGTCTGGTGAGCACTCTGAAGGGCCTAAGAGCATAAGGAGGGTTTCGAGTTCAGAAGAGTTCAGGGAGGAAATGACCAGGGCCTCTGGGGAGTGGAGGCCGTGGGGCCTGGGGGTGGGGGTGGGGCAGAAGGCCACGTCTGACCTTGCGGAGGAAGCAGGGCTTGAGGAAGGCTCCAAAAGGTTCAGGCTGCGCAGCAACAAGGGTGGAGGGCTCTCGAGGCAGAAGGAAGTGCAGGAGAAAAGGTGTGGCCGTGGGGACGTGTGACGAAGATGGGGAGGGGGTGGCGCAGTGAAGCTGGCAGATAGCTGGGGTGTGATAGGGCCATGCGAGGAGGAGGGGGCAGATGGCGGTGGCTTCCGACACCAGGAGGGGTCCGCAGCTGCTCCCAGGAAGACTGACTGGCCAGGGACGGGGACCGAGGGAGCTCCCAGAGGGTGTCCAGCGGAATGGAGGCGCCTGGCCACCAGAACACACCGGCCTACTCCGCCGGCCTTGGAGACCCTCCGGCCCGTGGTTCTCTGGGAGTCCACCCTCTGCTTCCTGCTCCCCTCCAGAGAGGACAGCTTATTCCTTCCTGAGCATACACGGGCTCCCGCCAGGCAGCCAGCTCCTGGACACCTCACTTCTAATAATAGTCGCAGTTTTATGAGCGCTGGAGGGAAATGCCAGGTTCCAAGTGCCCCTGTTAGTGGCCACAGGCCCCCTCTCACTTCCCTGCTTTCGCCTGTGGCCAGAGGCCCATGTGCCCAGGACAGCACAGGGTGGCACGGCGGGGCACTGGGGACGGGCCACACACAGTGCGCCACCCCTGAGGCTGGGAGTGGGGGGCACTGGCTCGGATCCCTCCAAAGAGCAGGGTGAGAGGGAGCAGGGCGCTGCCAGAGCTGAAAGAACAAGGCCAAGGGCGGCAGGTTGGAAGTCCGGGAATTCTCAGGTCTGCTCAGTCCTGGGGACGAGAGAGGCGATGACACAGAGCAGATGTCGGCGGGGACGCCTGGCTAGGGGTGCCTCTGAGGGTAAGGAGAGCAGACGTGAGAAGGTCCTGGGGCTCAGAAAGAAGTTCCAGAGGGAGCTCCAGGGGGAGCTGTGGATGTGACTGGACAGGGAGAAAGTGGGTGAACTAAGGAGGCAGAGTGGGGCTGCCCATGTGAGAAGACAGGGGAGCTGGGCAGGAGAGAGGCACACGCACATAGAGAACCATCTAGAAAGAGACAGAGAGAGACACACACACACCCCCCTCCTTACCCCCAGAGGGAATAAGCACCAAAGCGTAGGTGTCCTGCACGGCCACCACCCCCCCTTCTCAGCGGCCTCCTCCAGCCCGCCCGAGGGGACCTCTGGGAAGGGGCCCCCCTGTCTGCTGGTCCAGCCTCCCCTGTGTCCACCCTGGAGAACCTCATGTTCTCTCTCAAACTCAGGAATGCTCTGAGCGCCCCCCACCCCCGCCCAGTCTGCTGCCTGAGTGCCCTGTGCAGTCCCAGCTCGCATACTTTTGGTGATGAGGAACTCACTATCCACCCAGAAGGCAACTCAAAAAAAAAAAAAAAAAATCTCCAGACAGCTCAGACTCTTGGCAAGTTGAACCCGAGGATGCCAGGGAGACAGCGTGGTTGCCACTGAAGGGCCTGAGCTCTGCCGACCAGAGTCTGCTGGGCAAGAGTGTCCTTTTATCAGGAGTTTGCAAAGCAACAGAGCTGGTCCCTCACTCCGGCTGTCACTCTGAATTATAACAAAACTAGAGAAACAATGTCCTAGAGCCAGTACCATCTCCTCGACTGTGACAGCTAATGAGGACCAAGAAAATCATTCGTTCATTCACTCCCTCACTCAGTTAATAAAATATCAGCTGGGCAACGACCCTGTGCCGGGCACCAGGATGCAGGGAACAAATCATTTAGTCTTCTTTTCTAGTCTGACACCTGCCCTTCACCCATTTTACAGGCGGCAGAGCTGAGTCCAAGGAGAGGCAGTGCCTTGCTCCAAGTGGCCCAAGGAGCAGCAGGCGAAAGGTAGAGCTCACGTACGCCGCAGGCGCTGAGCATCTGTCATCCCCAGGAGAAAAGGGAGGGGCGGCCTGGCGGCCACCCCGCCCCCCGCCGTTTCTAGGACACTGAGGTATTGATTACCACCCTTGCCTTGGAGTGGTTTCCTTTCCTTTCTTTTTCCATCAAGGCTTTCTAGTCTTCCTTCTCTCTTTTTTTTCTTTTTAAAGACTAAACTCCAAGCCTCTCCTATGATTAATTACCAGCTGCCTAATGCTCTGCCACTGGCAATTTCTGGAAAGGGAATGAATTACCTTGAAAAACATCCGAAAAGAGAACCCACCGTGAAGGAGAATTTCAGAGGTTACCCCACAATTAGCAGTGGGTTCCCCTAGCCTTATCGAGTTGCTGGCAGGCCCTCTGGGGAGGGGCGGCTGCCAGACTTCGGGGGCCACCCTCTGGCTCCCGAGGGCAGCCAGGCTTAGAGGGCCGGGCAAAGGCGCCAGGCAGAAAGGGAGTTGGGTTCCTGAGCACCCACCTTGGGCCTGCCAGTGGCTCAGCCCCTGGTCTCTATGGCATCGTGGACCACTTAATTCCATGGTTCAAATCCCCATGCCAATACTTACAGCTCTATGGGTTTCTTAACCACTTTGAGCCTCTGGAGAACGAGGCACTAAACACACCTCCTCACGGGATTACTGCTGGGAGAAATATGTATTTAAGCAGCATAGTGCCTGGTACACAGTAGACTCTCACTAAGCTCTAACGTTTAAAAATATTTCAGGCTTCCAAGCACCCCCATAATGGCCTTCTCAGCAGTGTTGGTATAATTACCCTCATTTTCAGATGAGAATACTGGCTTCACTCTCACAGGAGTGAAAGGACCAGCCCAAGGTCATGAGCTGATAGCAGGGAGCTGGGATCTCCTGCTCCCTGGTTCCAGAGCCCGACAGTAGTGTGGAGCATCCCAGGGCTCACCCGGCCCTGTGTCGGGGCACCTGGGAGCACAAGGGGCCTCAGGAGAGGAGCTGAGGGCAGCAGGGAGATGACTGGGCGAGGCCTCATGCCAGAGCAAAGACTCTGCCTCCCCTGGCTGGGCCCCAGAGCCTTGGGACAAAGGGCCCTGGCCCAAGTCAGCACTTTTGTGAGGGCCTCTCATCTCTGGGTTGGGAGCCACAGAGTAAAGAGGGATTACACAGGTCACCCTCTGACACGGGGCCAAGTGTGATCAACCCTGAAATGACACTCTGTGATGAGACACGCCAGTGTCCAGGCCAGTGCAGGGCCGGGAGGCTCAACCCCAGGACCTTCTGGCTCCAGCTACTCTCAGCAGCTCCCCGGGGAGCCCCAAGACTCTCATTATGGTGGATGACCAGTTTGTGTCCATTCTGGCATTGATGCGTGCTCAGGGAGGAGGGGCTGGTGGGAACCGAGGTGTCCAGAAAGAAGGAAGGGTCCCCGCATCCTGGACAAGAATGCTGACCTATCCTCCTGCACGCATACTGGTATCAGGTGCGCAGGCGCACCTGTGGGGGCAGGTGCTGTGAACCCCTCCCTCTTCTGCACATGGGGAAATCGAGGCCCCAAGAAACCACACAAGGTCATGGTGGACAAGTGGCAAAGCCAGGATTTGAACGCAATCACTCTGACTCCAGAGCCCAGAGACCTGTGTGCGCCTGGGTGTGTCTGTGGCAGAGAAGGGGGCAGGCAGCCACAACTTCCAGCAAACAGGCCTCTCTGCTCACCCAGGCCTCTTCCTGCGTGGCCGCCATGTTGCTCAGCAGATGGGGCCCATGGGCCATGAGGCTGAATGGTACAGACGGAGCTGCTGGGTCAAGGCTGGGGACACCAAACCTGCTGCATTCCACCACCCGCTGCCCTGGCAGCCACTCTAGAGAAAGGTCAGGCCTTAGAGGCCTCTGGGGGCCCTTTCGGGGGCCGAGGAGGTCTCAGCCTGGCTGCACCCCATGCCACCCATGAGGATGGAGGCCCAGGCAAAGGTGCAGGCAGGATGCCGGGGCCAGCACCCGCTCCCCACTCAGGACATGCCTACCCCTTCTCCAAGCATCCGGGCCAAGGCTGTCCCCACAAGCCCCGCTGCACACCTACCTCAGCGACCCGCGAACCACCAGCGTCCCACGTCTGGTCAGCAGTGCTCAGCCCCTCCGCCTCACTCCAGTTCCATCCTGTTGCAATAGGAAGGGGTGGTCAGTGGGGCCCCTCGCTGCAGGGCCTGGAACTGACTGGGCCGCCACCGCCCACCCGCCCACCTACTGGAAAGTTTACTGCCAGCAAAACCCAGTCATCCCCATTTGACAGGCAGAGACTCAGAGGGACTGAGAGGCCGAGGGGCACAAGGATGGGGTGCCCTGAGTCAGCAGCCCCCCAGTGCCCCACATCAGCCAGTTACCAGCTATGTGGATATGCTTCTGGCCTCACCTGTCAAATTGACAGGTGGATCACAATCTCTCTCAGGGTCTCTAGGAGCATCTGAGGACATAGGGTGATGGAAGCACTCGGCATTCACTCATTTGCTCCAGAAACCCTGAACCACCATCCTGTGACTAGGATGGTGGCCCCTGTCCTTGCGGGGATTGTGATAATTAGACACTACCTAACTAGAAGAGGCATCTGCCAGAAAGAACGAGTTACAGGCACTACACAACCCAGACTCAAGGTTCAGGGGAGCCTCCCTGGGGAAGTAAAGTTGAAGGATGAGCCAGAGAGAGGCAGGCCAAGATGCATGGAACAGCATTCCAGGCAGAGGGAACACTCTATGAGAAGACTTGAAAGCAGGGAAGAAAGCCTGGATTCAGGCAGAGGAGTTGAGAGTGGGTGGGTGGTAGGGGTGGTGAGGGAAGGAGAGGTGGGGCGGGTGGGGGTCAGGTGGATGGCCAATCACTGAGAGGTGGACAGGAGCCCCAGGAGGGTCTGAACAGCTGAGGGACATGACCCTAGTTCTGGTTTGAGAAGATCCCGTGGCTGCGGGGGGTGAAGGGCTCGGGAGGGACAGGAGGAGGCAGGGAGAGCGGTGTGGAGTCTGTTCCAGGGGGGCCAGGCCAGCGACGGTGGGGCTCGTAGCAGAGGGGACAGCAGGCAGAGCGGCCGGAACTGCTGGTGCACAGGGCTCGGGGAGATGACAGAGCGAGGGAGCACCCCTGCCCCCCACTGTTGCTGGGGCATGACTGCCCTCACAGGGTGGGGAGGGGTCCCGCTCGCCCATCTCCTCAAGGGCCACCAGCACTCCTCGCTCTGCTCCGCTCCCCGTAGGGATCGTGGACAGCCCAACCCCGAGGCCCAGCAGGTGGGTCTCTCTGGAGTCCTGGCTACAAGGTGCCTGCCCCCGAGCCTCACATTTCAGTCCCAGCGACGGGGGCGCCTCACTAGGTGGCTCCAGGCAATTGCCATACTTCTCCGGGGCTGTGCGTCCTCTAAGAAATGGGAAACCTGACTGTGGGCTGAGCGCCTCTTGGGGCGAGCCCCATGGCTAACAGAGGAAGGAGGAGTGCGCGGGCCACATGAGTCGTGGGCTCCCACACATGCCAGGGGGCCGCGGGCGGCCTCGGACCCGGCCCACTGCACTCGGCAGCGGCAGGCACACCCAGGAAGACAAGTGTGGGCTGTGGCTGTTTCAGGTCTGGGTTTCACCCCCTCTTACCAAGTATGTGGCTTTGGGCAAATTTCTTAAACCTCTTGACATGGGAACAAAAACAGCCCTGGTATTCATGGACTCCGGCTCTCCCATTTCTCAGAGGAGGGATCTGAGGCCTGAAGAGGGGCCGTGACCACCCCCATTGCAGGCTCACGCAGCAAGTCAGTGGCTGGGGCAGAACTGGAATCAGCGCCCTGCTTCTCCACCACCCACGGCTCAGGCCTTTCCCAAAGGTGAGCTGGCCTGCAGACCCGCTGACAGAGAGAAAATCATGATTTTGGCAGCTGAGATCAAAGCCGGAGCTGGAAAGCCCTCACTCACCCAGTGAGCCGCGTCCAGGCCCCAAGGAATGACACCTGCCCGTCCTGCCTCTCAGAGGTGCTCCAGCTCACAGCATACACGCACGTGCCCTCAGTCCCCCAGGCTCTTTGTTGGGCTTGGGCAAAGGGGCACACAGACCAGAGAGGGGAAGAGACGTATCCAAGGTCACACAGCAAGTGCACAGATAGGGTGGGGGCTGCACCAGGATATAAATTCAGGCCCTGGCTGGGAAATGACCCCCCTTCCCTGTGAGTCTGGGAAAGAGACAGGACTAGGGGGCCTGCCTTTAATGAGTCCATATTGGGGTTCTGCCTAGGATATTTCTTTAACCTTTGGTAAATGCTATGAGGCAGAAACTAAACGGGCACCCCCAATTTACACATGATGCCGAGAGGTTCTATAACTTCCTGAGGTCACACAGGTAATAAGGAGCTAATAAGTAACAAGAACACAGCCATGACACGTGTGGCAGGCTGTCTGCCCCACCCATGCTTGGCCTGTTCCCAGAGGACCAGCTCAGAGACAGCGCTGGGCACCCGGGCTCCCCAGCCGCGGTGATGGGCACTGCTCACAGAGGCGCGGAAGAGCTGTGAACACGGAGCTGATATCATCCCCACTGCCCCAGCCCCAGGGCCCCTGAGGTGAAGCTCACAGTCTATGTGGGTTTGGCACCCTGGAGACCAGGGGGAGAAGGAGGGAGATGGACCAGGTATCACCGGGCCTGCTCCCAGACTGACCACCGCCAGAAGCAACACAGATCCACCACAGGGAAATGTTCTCTGCTTCAAAGGCACTCGGTGCCATGCAGCAGGGTGGGGCACGGGCTGAACCTCAGGGCCAAGGGGGGGGGTGGTGGGGCTCACCCAGTGGCCCCACGGGGTGGGAACCCCATTGCCCAGAGGGCTCTCCTGGCATCCTTAGCTCAGGACTCTCACTCCAGGGGCAGGGAGGGGGGTGAGGAGCTGGCAGAGGGGCAGCCTCTGACTACGAAGGCTACAAGGGCAGAGAGGGGCGTGCAGACCGCAGGCCAACCAGGCTTTCATTCTCGTTGCCTGCCTGGAGCTCCCAGGGGCAGGGCAGGGCAGGAACGGGTGCCCATTCTGCAGAGCAGGAAACTGAGCTCTGAGGGAGGATAGGATCGCCAGAGGTCTCACAGCTGGAGAGTGGCAACTCTGGGTCTGGGAACACGGCCAAGGTCACCGTGGGGTAGGGAGCATCCCAGGACCCAGATACATTCTCCCAAACACATCCACCTGCCCATCCCTTCCTCCTGCAGGGATGCCACGGCCCTGGGTGTTGGCTTGAGGGGAGGCACCAGGCCAAGCTGACTGGGGCTCGCCCAGAGAGATGCAGGGCTGATTGGGGCTCGCTGGAGGGCAGAGGGGCCTGTGCCACGGAGCATCCAGGATGACAGGCACCCTGCTGGCTCTGTGTCTGCGGCTCCAGGCCTGTGGCTAAGTGACTGGTTGTTTTCTACAGCTGCCCAAGGTTCAGAACCCACATTCCGGGCTGGAGCCCCAGTCCTGTCCTTGGTGGTGAGGTCAAGGACAAGGGTGGGCAGAGCGGCGGTTGGAATCCTTGCTTTGCCCATTAATGTTGGGTGACCTTGGGCAAGTCACTAGGCATCTCTGAGTCCTCATCCCCTTTCTAAACAGGGACTAGTGGCCCCTCCAGCTATTCGCCCACCAGCCCACCACGGGCAGGCTGACCTTGTAGAGCCCTGCGTTGGCCAGAGCACTGACTTACCCACAGGCTACCCGGGGGAGGGGGCCAGCTGCCCAGTGTGGTCTGTGGGCAGGTGGCCATCCGGATGGCGTCTCCGTCTCTGGGCCTGAGTTCAGGGCCCCTGTCACATGCTGCTAATAATGCCCTGGTGGCTGGGAGGGCTTGAGACAAAATGGGTGTGTGGGTCCAGGTGCCACATACAAAAGAGCAGGTCAGGGAATGATGGTTGTTAAAGTCTGAAGGAGGGGGCGATTCCTCAAGGTCATAAGTGGCCAAGCTGGGACCAAAACATGATCACATGGGACCCACCCAAACTGGGTCTATCCTGTGCCCACTCGCTGAGCTGCCCTGAACCGGCTCCCATGGCGCTGGCCTTACCCACAGGGGCTGTTCTTATTCCCATTTTACAGATGGGCCAGGGGCCCTGTCTCGGGCCCTGCACAGAGGGGTGGCCTCAGACCCAGCTCCCAGGCTCACTGGGGAGAAACGGCTTCACCCTCCCTCAGAGATCCACCCAGGAAAGCATCTCCTTACATGACCCTAGGAACAGGCCCCTCGCCCTCCCCTGGCGGACGGTACTGGCTCCAGGAGCTAGGCAAATATTTACCACGATGGTTATCCAAACCAGGCTGGCCGCCCCGCCTCCCACATTCCTGGAATACATGTTCGCTGACCTCATCAAGCTGGGGGGTTGGGGGAGAGGAAGCCGGACCATGGGGAAGGGCCAGACTGAGGGTCCTGGGCCTCGGCGGAAGCCGTGGAAACTGGGGGCCTGCTGGCCAGGAGGAAAAAGGGCAGCTCTGAACTGTCCCTCTGACCAAACCCTGACCAGGGGAGGCCCCAGGCAAATCTTGAAGCGCAGGACTGGGCCAGAGCACGGACCTACCCACAGGCCACCGAGGGAGGGGGCTGGACTACCCCAGCGTGGTGTGGTGGGGCTGGGGGCTACCCCAGTGCCCCCTCTGAGCCTGCAGTTGAGGGCTCCAGCACCAGGCCTCCAGCTCCTCACCCCTGCTGCCAATCACCGCCCCCCCAACACACGCACATGCACACCTGTTGTACCTGTGGAGGGAGAACTCAGCCTGCCATAAACACGCAGATTCTCCAGTCTGCTAGGGCCCCCCCCTTTTTTTTTTAAAGATTTCATTTATTTATTTGAGAGACAGTAAGTGAGAGAGAGCAGCAAGGAGGGGGAGGATGAGGCAGAAGGAGAAGCAGACTCCCTGCTGAGCAGGGAGCCTGGTTGTGGGGCTCAATCCCGGGACTCCAGGATCATGACCTGAGCCGAAGGCAGACGCTTCACCGACTGAGCCGCCCAGGTGCCCCTGTTAGGGCCCTTCCTCAGCAGCCCCAGAAGCCCTGGCTGCCCCACTCCAACCTCACCATAATCCTGTCACCAGGGAGCCGTAAGGTCCATCTTATAGCTGAGGAAATGCCCAGCAGAGACCAGAGGTCACGAAGCTGAAAATGGTAGATAACGGGCACTGTCTCACCCCAACCATACTTTCAACGTCTCTGCCCATCGGAACCCCTTCCTTCGATGCCCAATGGATCACCTCTACCATGCTGCCCTCCCTGATTGTTCCACTGAACTTCCAGACATTTTGATGCTGTTTCTTTCCTTCCCCTTGCATAATTAAAATCCGGTGACTGGTCATCTCTTTGGCTGTGAGACCCCTGTCCACTCACTCCAGGTATAGCAGAGTTGAGCCCGGAGGCTCGGGGGGCCCGAGTGCTCAGGGTTAACACTGAAATCCTGAGGCTTTTCACCAAAGAGCCGTAGCTGCAGGTGTCCTTAAGGAACAGATAAGAAAGCAGACCTAGTAAGTGGTTGTTTGGGGTCTAGGGAACTCCTGGGTAGGGCTATCCGAGAATCCCGAACTACCTTCGGTTCAATAATCCTGTCTGTCTTCACTTCCTCTGAGAGTATTCCGAGCTGTTCTGACAGCCTGCCCACACCCAGGCCCAGGGAAGCCCAGCCCAGGCCCCTGGGCTTCCTGCCTCCTTCTCTCCAGTGTGGAATCTTGGCAAGCAGCGGGGGAAGGGTAGGCCAGTGTCATCACTGACCGGCAGGGACTCAGGAATGAAGTGTAGGCCTGGCAAGTCTGCTGCGGGCCCCTGACGGATGTCTCCAGGTGGGGACAGCTCTGGTGCCAGGAGCCCAGAGCAAACCTGGGGACACGTCCCGGCCCTGAGGGGGACCCAAAGGGCAGAACCTGGAGAAGGGGAGGGCTCCCAGAACTGCCCTCTCCACCCTCATAACATCTGAGATTGGTTTCCCCTTAATGAAAATGGAGAAATGACTTCGGGGGGTTGCTCCTTCATTCCATTCATCCATCCATCCATCCATCCATCCATCC
>NW_027397093.1:7025565-7035096 GCF_003265705.2 Callorhinus ursinus
CATCTCTCCATCCATCCATCCATCCATCCATTTCCTTCTTTTAACAACTAGTGACAGTGTCTACCATCTGCTGGAGGAGGATGAGAAGGAGCAGAGTTGGGGTGGTAGGTGGGGAGAGGGAAGGCAGAGTCAAAGGCTGACAAGTGCCAGCCTCTATGCTTCCCAAGGGTGTTTGCACAGTGTCTAATATGAGGCAGGCAAGACCCAGAAAGATGGACAATTCTAGGACAGAGTGTGGGTGGGTGTGCCTACCTTGGCCTGGCAACAAAACAGAGGGCCTGGGGCATCATCCTTTTGGGCAGTATCTCAGGTAGGAGGGCAAAAGCCCAGAAGCTTGGTGGGAGAAAAGTTTGGGGCTGAAGAGAGAATTGTAGGTAGCATCAGTGAGTGGGGACACCAGCATCCCTGGCCACATACAGACACATCCCCGGGGGCTCTTCCAAAGCCTCACCCAGGGCCCAAGTCTGATTTGCTTTGTTTTCCAGGGCAAGCTGGAGTAGCACCTCCTCCAGAGAGGCCTCACAGAGCCAGAATATCCTCACTAGCAGTGTGCATGGCCCAGGCCCCAAGGGACAGCGTTCACCCATCCAGCCCCTCAGAGGGGTTCAGGCTCACAGTGCACACAGGTGGGCCTCACCCCACCAAGCTGCCCAGCCCCTTGGTGTTGGGCTTGTGCAAAGGGGCAAGGGTCTCCCCTCTCTTCGAGGCATCAAATAAACAATTTCTCCTCTAATCAAGGGGCAAGGACACAACATAGCCTGAGGGTACAGGGCGCAGCTCTGGGCTCTGACATAGCTGACTCGGGGCCTCAGCTCTGCTACTTCCTAAGCTGTGGCGCTGGGCAAGAAACAGCCTCCCTGGGCTTTGGTTTCCTCATCTGTAAAATGGCGATAATAGGAGTCCCTCCTGTCAGAGGTGTAAGGCCTCAACAAGATGATGCCAGTTCTACGCGTGCATGGGAAATGCTCCGTAAACAGGGACGGTCGTTATTATCGCTGGTTTCGGTTTGCTGACAGGCACAGATTTGGGGTCTTTCCTGGGGAAAGATATCGGCTCTCTTATCACAGAAGGAGAAAGACCCAGGACTCTGTGAGGATGAATCCTGGCTTCAGGCCCCTGCTAGGGCTGACTTAGGAGCAGGTCCAGTGGATTTGTTCCCCAGAGATGGCCTTCCCGAGGGCCACCTGCTCCTAATTCCTTTCCATACCATGGCCAAAGGTGCTGGGCACCCTCTAGGAGTCAGCTCTCTCCCAGGCACTCCTTCTACACCTGCCCTCCCATCAGCCCCTTCATGGTGGGCATAGCTTCTCCCTTGCCAGGAACTAGGGTCTTGCCTAGAGGGACACCCAGTTGGGCTTGGCCAAACCAGGGCCCCTGGTGCCCACCTGGGCACTTGTCACTCCCAATGCTGAGGATCTAAATTGAATTTTCTGTCAATGGCCCCCTCTTAGGGGCTTTGTCTCTTGCCTCTGCCCACTCTGCTTGGGGTCGCTGGCACCTGTCACCTGGTCTTGCACTGCCCATCTGAGGGGACCCCTGGGGGAATACCCCTTACCTCCATCCCTAGGACGCCCCAAGCCCAATTCCTCTACAGCATTAATGGAGGCTGGCGGAGGCTCTCAGAAGAGTCCTGGGACGTTCTTAGTTTAAGCCTGCCAGCTTACCGGGGAGGGTACCTAAGTCCAAAGAGGAACAAGGGTGGGCCCAAGAGCAAGATGAGAACCAAAGAGAGAGTCAGTTCTGGTGTTGAGCCTGGACCAAGGAGCTAAGGACTCACGAGCAAGGCACCTGTCCCCCAGGTCTCAGTCTCCTTATCTGGGCTAACACGGGCTGAAGGATTAGCTGAGCTGACATTTCATCCACGATTGGCACAGGGCTGGGCAGCTCCATGGGCAGCCTGGACTCCAAGCCCTGTGCTCCCTCCACTTGAGGAGGTGGGCGGGAAGGTCGGGAGGCTGAAGGGCCGAGGGACTCCCCGTGGCACCCGCATACCGTCTAGCCCCAAGCATTCCCGGTGACCCCTCTCCCGGGCCAGGGCCAGCCCCCGGCAGTCACACCCCCCCCCAAACAGGCGTCCCCCTGGGATTCTGGTCACGTGGGGGCCAGGCCAGTTTGAGGTGGTGGCCAAGGCCCAGATTTACAAACGCTAGACAAAGGAAAGCCCTGTTCTTGCTGGCAGGAGGTAACGGGTTTGAGCTGAGGCACTAACGTCACCCAGGCCTAGATGAAATCCTGGTTCTGCTGCTTGCAAGCCACATGGCCTTAGCCTAGTCCCTGTACCTACCCCTGCCTCAGTTTACTCAATGGTATAATGGGGAGGGAGGAGGTCTAACTGGGGTAAAGGCGTGGTTCAACTCCTGGCCCTCGGAGGAGCCAGGCCACAGGGGCTCTTGCTGTTTGTAGGATGGCCAGTCCTCCCGTCAAGGGCAGCCCAGTGGTGGTCTGCAGGGTTGCTGCTGGGAAGGCTGGGGAGGGAGGTTGTAAGGTGTGTTAATCGTTATGCTTCTCTGCAGCCCATCCCAAGATGCTCACCCATGCAGTTGCCCAGCGAAGCTTGACTGTCTGCCCCCCGACCCTGTTTGAATGGAAGTGGGTTCCAACCCTGCCTCTGCCCTTTTATCCTCCGTGACCTGGGCCAGTACCTCCCCATCCCATGAGGTCCCATCCTCCGTCTGTAAAGCAAGAGGACGATGTCTGCCTAATCCCCAGGGTTGCTGGAGGAAATCTGGGAGATGGAGGATGTGGCCAGGCCAGGTGATGTGCTATGAGGAGGCTCCCGTTCTGTCCCACACACCGACGACCTTGGCTGACCCTACCATCCTGGGCAGCCCCGGAGCCCAGCCCTGTGGGAGCCATCACATACCCAGAGCGCATCCTGGGGCCCCAGCAGGAGGTACGAGGACCTCTGTAGCTGCTTCCCGGCTGAAGCGTCAGGACTAGCCTAGGGTGGCTTCCTTCGCCCTGGAGTCTGGGGTCTCCCTGCATTCTTTCAGATGGAGGGGCTCCCACAGCCCAGCAACTTCAAGGGATTTGGGGGGGGAGCCACCTCTTACATGCCCATCAATCTTTGGGACAGAAGCTGACCTCTGGGACTGGACCCTTGGACAGACTAACACGAGGGGCTGAGGCCAGCCCCCATGACGGGTGTCTTCTTCCCGTTGCCCACAGCACCCAGCACCGGCCCCTGGAATGTTTGCCGGATGCATGAAGGAGCAGTGAGGGGAGGCGCAGGGTGAACACGGCTTTAGGTCAGAGAACAGAGCAGCTGACCCCTTGCACAGCGCCTGCCACATCCAGCCCAGGCGTGGCTCTATCGGACACTGAGCACTGGTCACCCCATTTAGTCCCCACAGCGATTCTACAGAGTGGCCCTGGCACCCCCATTTCACAGATGAGGAAGCCGAAGCTTGGAGGCACGAAGTCAGCTCCTCACGGTGTTAGAAAAGTGGTGCAGCTAGATTCAGCACAGGCCCCGAGCTCCGCAATCCGCAGGCGGGCCCACGGCGCGGACAGCGCAGCCCACCACAGGCCGCCCGAGCACGGGTGCCCAACCAAGCTCTGCCCCGGGAATGTGACTGAACCCGGCTGGGGTATGCTACTTTTCCCAAAGCTGCCCTAGATCTCCCGTGCAGCAGGGGCTGAGAGCCTCTGGCCAGCCCCACCCTCACTCTTCAATCCGGGGAAAGTGTGGCTCAAGGAGGGAGGGGACATGCCCAGGAACACCGTGAGTGTTGCGGGAGCCTGGGACCTGGAGTCCAGGTGCCCTGACTTCTCCGACTGGGCTCCGAGCTCTCAGAAACATGGCACTGTCAGCCCAGCCGAGCAGCCCACAGGCACAGACCCGGGTGGGAGAGAGGAGGCAGAAGGCCCAGGAGGCCAGAACAGCGCGCAGACAGATGACACATGGGCCCAGCAATTCCTGACTCATGGCCACCCATCCCGTGACTCCACCCACCGCCAATGTCCCCACCCTGGCTCACACCCCACAGCCCGCTGCAACCTCGAGGCCCCTCTTGTTTAGGATCAGAAAGCCACAGAGGGAGGAAGGAGCAGTGGGGCCCCACCCAGGGCTGGGTGGGAAACCCAGACCAGCCCCGGGAGCAGGGACACGGACTCTGGGACACGCAGAGGAAGAGGCATTAGCGCCGATCCCCTGCCCCTCCCTGCAGTGCCCCGCAGACTTCCAGCCTGTGATGGCTAGCACCCTGGGGACCACGGACCCGGTTTATAGGAGGAAAACTGAGGCCTGCCAAGCCATCCACTTGGGTCAACCTTCTTAGCCACAAGACTCCTTTTGCATCAGAGCCCCATACCTGGATGAACACGTCAGGCTTCCCCACTGCCACTTCCTCTCCCCGACAGTGCGTTACTCCTCTGTCCAAGAGCCTTCCATTGGCTCCCCATTGTCTATGAGGCTCAGTTCTAACTTTTCAGCCTCTTATTGAAGACCTCAGCCTGCCTCTGACCTGTAACCTTTCCCTAAACATGTCTGGGTCTCCCACCTCTGCACCCTTGCCCACAATAATCCTGCTGCCAGGAATGTCCCTGGTGCTAGAGGCCTGATGCGCTGGGGAAGAAATGAACACCCACTGAGGGGCTGTGGGGGCTCGGACACTGTGCTCCCAGAATATCAAGGACTCCTCACAGCTGGCTCTGAAAGGCCCATGTGGCAGATGCTGAGGCTCAGGGGGTGAGGTGTCCAAAGCCGCTGGGGCTGAGCTGTGACCACAGCACAGGGAGGGGCAGGGCCCCACAGACCTTCCCGGTTGCTGGCAAGCTCTCAGCTGCTCCACAAGCTCAGCGTAGCCCTGAGTCTGTGAGCCTATCTGATTTCACAGCAACTCGGATCTGCTCACTTGGCGTCCTGACCCTCCCTCTGCCCTGCTTTGGGAGCAGGTGACACCCCAGGGTGTACCCCTGCTGATGCGGAGCTGGGTGTAGGCTGTGGGCACCTGGCTTGGGGAGGGGGCTGTGGGTGTGAGGAGCAGGGCAGTGCAGTGGCCAAGGGTACTGACTCCGGGACCGGCTGCCCAGTTCAAAGCCCAGCAGGTTGGCTCATCTCTCTGTGACTCAGTTTTCTCCCCAGGAAATGGGGGTAAGCGGAACAGTGACCTCACAGAGATGGGGGATATGCATTTCTGTCGCCAGGCCATTAGAGCAGCACCCCCACAGAGGACTACAGAAGCACTGAGAGCTCATGGTATCATTACCTTGGGTCTCCCCGAGCGCCTTAGGCTCAACATCACAACTGAAGGAAGACCAAAGGCCTCCGAGCACCTGCCAGGACGGGGGGAGGGCAGGATATTGGCACCACAGCCTGCCCCTCGGCACTGCCCCCATCCTGGCTTCTGGCCCCCAGGCGCACCAACCTAGCCCTCCTGCCTGATCACTGTGGGGTTCTGCAGAGACCCCAGCATGCACCACCACTCAGCTCCTGGGAGAAGGGAGAAAGGCAGGCTCCTTCCCGGGTACGGATACCCAGCTTTGCCCCTGTGCTGTTGCCCCAGGCCTGGGATGACCCAGAGAGGGGCCATGCCAGCAACAGCACCCCCACCCGCCATGGGGCCACTAGCAGCCACCCATGCCTCTCTCCCTGCCTGGGGCTCAGCATAGACGAGGCGCCCCGGCTGGGCTGGAGACCAGTGTCTGGGATGCGTGATGGAGGTTCCAGGGCAGTTAATCCCAAACCTGGTTGTCCTTAAGGGTACAAATTTATCCTACCCCCAAGTCCTTTATCTCATGGGATGCTCTTAGCTGAGCAGAGCTGCTGCTTCTCCCTTTTCTTTCTACAGCTGAGGCCCAGAGCGGTGGAGTGGCTTGCCCAAGTGCACCAGCAAGCTCGTGGTGGATCCTAGACCATGAAGCCTGGTCTCTGGGCTCCCAGGCCTAACCCTACTAGGAGGTTTCTCTTGCCAGTCCCTAAAGGTGACCGACTGTCTGGGAGAAGATAAGTCATCAGCATGTGTGGGGTGAGGCATGGGTGTGGGCCCGAAGCTTCCACCCGTGGGAGGACCTAGGAGGGGATCAGTGCAGGTCAGAGGCAGGGCAGCCTGAGAGCCTGAGGTCCGGCTTCCTTTCTCAAGAGGGTATGACTCCTGGCAGCAGCTCCCACGGGAAACAGTAGAAGCGCCACCCGCGGGAAACATGGGGTGGGACAAAGGGGGTGCCGGGCAGGGTTTCCTGTCGGGTGGGTGACCTGTGTGCCTGTGGCCCTGGGGCCAGGCCAGGGTTAGGCTTTGCAGCATCCCTGGCTCAGGCCCAGACCACCCTGAGTCCCATCCTCCAGGCCTTCCCTGGCTTCCTGTCCCACTGGCCGCACCCGCCCGGGAGAGAGGCAGGGCCCTGGGGCCGGGGGTGGGGTGGGGGTGGGCTCCTCATATGCGCTCAAGTTTTCTGGGGTGAGAGCAGGCAGACTGCCCTGGCCTGCTCGGTGGCCTCTGGCCTCTGACCTCTAGACCTCCAGCTACTTGTTTTCTAGCAAAAGGACTCCACAAAAGCAGCAGTGGGTTTTCTACCCAGCAGTGCACAACTCCAGGCACAGCTGAGCAGGGCCGCAGGAATCAGGCCCTCCCGGGGGGCCTCAAACCACCGCCTTCCCCCACTCGGGGCAGAGGGGGAGTGTCACTTTTGGGGAGCCGTGAGGGAGGGACGAGGACACGAGGAGAAGCTGAGGAGGGGACAGCTGCCAGGCCTCAGAGGCAGAACTTGCTAGTGCTGAAAGATGAGGGGGGGAGCAGAGCCCCTTCTGCAGAAGGTGCGGTACCCCCGCTGGGCAGTGCAGCCCCCACCCCGGAACAGCACCTTGTCCGACCCTGGCACGGACCCAGGGTGTGAGCCCTTCATCCCACTCCCGGCCTTGCACGCCTGCATCCTGACATGCGTCAGGGGTCGGGGGGGCGGGTGGGAGGGGGGCTGGAAGTTTGGCCCAGGGCTGTGGGGCCACGCCATGGCCTCCGGGTGAACTCAACCTATTCCCTGTGTCTCAGGAGCCAGAAACTCACCTGTCCGTAAGCGGGGATGTGGTGGGAGCTTCGAGGTTGGTGGCCTGGCCTAGGGATGGGGAAAAGGCTTGAACAAAGGCCCTCAGCCCCCCAAACCCTGCTCCTCCTGGTTTCCTAGGGCACAGGCTTTGGGCAGCCCCAGCACCCCAGGTCTCTCTCAAGACTGCTGGGCAAACAGGTGCCTCAGAAAGCAAAGAGGTCAGAATGTCCAGAAGACTCCTCCAGCCTGCCGCAGACCCACCAGGGACAAAGGCCTCTCACAGCTCAGTGTTGCGGAAGAGCACAGAGGGGAGGTGATTTGGGTCTGACTGGGGCTGGGCCCTGCCTGAGATCACCCCAGGGACAGGGACAGAGCTGGGAGCCAGGTTTCCCGTGTGCGCCGTGGGCAGCCTAAGAACCTCCCTGGGGGCCATGCTGGGATGGGTCTGATCCCAAGGGCAGGGGCTCACTTTGGCCACACCCTGGCTGCCCAGTGCAGGGCGCTGATGACTTATCCATATTACTGCAATCAAACAGGCCCTGATGGGGCCAGCTGTGGGCCCAGATTGATGCTCTGCCTGGAAGGACTCTGTTGGGGATGTCTGTGGCCTGAGGTGAGCAGGGTGGAAGACAGAAGCCAGACTCCAGCCTGGTGGGGAGTAAGGGACTAGTTACCAGAAAGAGTTACTAAGACAGCCATGGGGCAATAGTGAGTTTCCTGACCTTGGGGGCATGCAAGCTAAGGCTGGGGACACACTGCCCGAGGTGGCATTCTGGGACTCTTGCCTAGTACCTTCATAACCATCCCTGTCCAGGATCCATATTCAGTTGTGGGTGGTAGGATGGTTGGCCCGTGTCACCAGCTCAGCCACTGGCCCCCCACTTCTTTCCCTTTTTTGAATTGGAGTATCCCAGCTATAAGAAAACAGCCTTGGGCTCATGAGCTCGTGGGACTCTTCCAGGCTGAATACCCCCAAATCCTATCGCAACAGAAGCAAGGCCTGACAATGCTCTGTGTGGCCTGGATGCCCACCCTCTGGGCCCCTCATGCTGGGCACCCGGTGGGTTTAGCTGTCAGCGCATCTGGGGAAAGTGTGCCTAAGCTTGCCCAGAGCCCAGGGTAGCCTGCGGGGTCAGCCGCACCCCGATGGGCATCCAATGGCTGCCTTCCTCCTGGGCTTCAGCTCAGCCTGGATCCTTGGTCCACCCTGAGATGTTGCCTGATGCCGGCTTGGCAGGGAGCATCTCCAGGCCAGGGATGGTCTTGTAGTGAGCCCAGGCCTGGCACAGACTTGGCTGCCAGGAAATTGTTTCTCAAAAGAAGGAGAAAGAGAAGGAGCAAGGAGGAAGGGGGCAAACAGGCATATGAACCCAGGTGGGCTCTCAGAAGCACAGTCCCGACGGGCCCCCACAGGCCCCCACAGCGCTCCTCCTCCAGGTCCCAGCGGGACTGTGTCTTCCATAGCTAAGACACGCCGAGCCGGCTGGGTAAGGCTTGAACAAAGGCCCTCAGCCCCCCAAACCCTGCTCCTCCTGGTTTCCTAGGGCACAGGCTTTGGGCAGGAGGAGGCCCACTTCCCCTGGGGCTCTCCACCCAGGGGGCTTCCGAGAAGGCCCGGAAGTCCCCAGGGTTCAGGGCCTCTGCACTCTGCCTATATCTGCTCTGGCTCCCAGCACTGCAGAGGAAGGGGACACTCCCCCAGCTGCTCAGTCTGTGGGAGACTAGGCACTATCTCTGCACCTTGCCGGTTGTGCCCCAACAGTGCTGGGGTCCCATCCTCCTGGAATGGCAGTGGCCAAGGGACATGGCTGCTTCATGACGGGAGCAAGGGGTCTTTGCAATCAAAGGTGATCCTGCCCATCCAACAGGAAGAAAATATATCACAGGGGTGAGGGTTCCCCAGAAGTTCCAGAAGATCTGTGTTCTGACGACCCTACTCCTTGCCCAGCCCAGCCCGGGTCCTGGCACATAGTAGGTGCTTAACACCTATTTGTTGAATTCATCAGTGGCCTGCTGGATGCATATGGATGCATATGCCTGACTTGGGCTCTCCTGCCGAGGGCCAGCACTCAGCAGCAAGCTCCAGGGGATGTGACAGATGGCGGGTGCACATGCGCATGCCCCTCTGTGAGGCTGGGGCTCTGCCCTTTTGAGTCCTTCCTGGTCAGAGGACATTTCAGGGCTGGGAGGGTTCCCTGTAGTCAGCAAGGCTAACACTTTCTCTGCCCAGATGGAGGTAGGAGAGGCCAAGGAGGGCAGGAGATCAGAAGCAGGGCCGTTCCCGAGGCCAGGACTCCCCATACCAAGCCTAGAGGCCCAAGAACCCCAGGGCTGCCCCGTCTGTCCCCAGTGACCCTTACGTCCAGCTCCCACGCCAGTGTGGCCCCCTCCCCTGGCTCCATGTCTCAGCCTCCTGGCTGCAGCCGGCCTGAACTGCTTACTTAGACAAACAGGGAAAGCGGCCACGTGACTGGCTAAGGTTTCCTGGACCAGAGACCGACGGGGACACACACACACACACACACACACACACACACACACACACACACA
>NW_027397093.1:7035106-7203618 GCF_003265705.2 Callorhinus ursinus
ACACACACACACACACACACACACACACACACACACACACACACAACCACTCACAGTGGGGCAGGTGGTCATGTGGCCCAGCAGGGCAGGGACTGGGTCAGCTCAGGTTCCCATGTCTCTGAAGGACAAGTGACTGGGCCTGCCTTTCTTCACCTAGAAGAATGCCTTCTCCAAACACTTGTTTTCTGCTTCCTGGACGTGCCAGGGCCATGCTGGATGGGAAGAGAGCGGAGTGGGGGGGAGGGGGAGGAAGGAGGGGGAGGAAGGAGGGGGAGGAGCCTGCGTCCAGCCCCCGGGCCTCTGTTGGGTGTTTTCCTTCCGCCCTCCCCACCCAGAGGGCAGCTGCCTGCTGGGAAACTGTGGCCGCCCAGCCAGGGAGCATCCCCAAGCCCAGGATTCAGATGTGGGGCAGGAGGGGAGCCGAGCAAGGCTCTGGGAGGAGTCTCCAAGTGAGTCAGCGGCAGACCTGTCAAGGCCTTGTACCAGAGCAGGGGTTTTGCAGCAGGACTCCGTGGCCAGCCCTGGGGGCATCCAGGGAGGAGAAAGGGTGGGAGAAAGGGGGTCTCTAGTCCAAGTTGGCAGAGGCAGCTCTGCCTTTGGTCTGTTGTTCGGGAAAGGTCTGTGGGCCAGGGTCTTGAGGGCTCTTCCGGCTTCGGGGCTCTGTGTCTCAGACGCTTCCCTAGAATGGCAGGCCTGTCCCCACAGCCCACGGCGGGGGGGGGGGGGGGGGGGTGTCACATCTCTTGACAGGCAGGGCTGAGACCGGCTGGGGGTGGGGAATGCCACCAGCACCCCGCTCTAGCCTCAGGCCTGACCCCCAGCAGGCCCGGGGCACAGAGACCCACCTCCCAGATACCTCAGGAAGGCGACAGAAAGACGAGGGGTGTGGCTGGGAGATCTCCGATAGAAGCCACTTCCGGCCAGGCCTGGCTAAGTCCTTCAGCCTATGCTGTATCACTGGATCCTCACAGCCACTCCAGTAGGTAGGTGATGCTGTCACCCCATGTGACAGACGAGGGCTCAGCAACCCGAAGGTCATGGGGTTAATATGGGGTGGGCCAAGATCTGCCCCCCGAGAGCTGGCTAGAAGCGTCTGTGTGCTTACCAGAACCCCAGGTCCCCGGGGCTGGGCCCGGAGCGCTGGGCTGGCCAGTCCTCTACAAAGCCCTTGACAAGGTTTCTGAGGGGGCTGGGCTTGGGTTCCCCAGCGATGCACACCCAGGGATGCACACCCCCACAGTCCCAGGCAGCTTCTGTGAGGGTCCCCAGGGTGCAGGAACCAGGGGGAAGACAGTGTGGGACAGGGAGAGCAAGGACACAGGGGAAGGGAGAGAGAGCTGGTGGGGTGGGGGAGGGCAGAGAGAGCCCGGAGAAACAGACCGAAAGAGCAAGAGAGGCGTGGCTGGAGAAACAGAGAAGAGGGCCGGGAGAGCTGACGGCAGGAAGGAGGGCAGGCGGGAGGGAGGCAGGGGGGAGGAGGGGGGGAGGGCCGACACAGCCAGAAAGGACAGAGGGGAAGAAGGGAAGCAGGGGGGAGGGAGCCGTTGTGGGGAATAACCCAGAAGCAAGGGGCAGGGATGGAGAAGGCAAGAGCAAGAAGCAGAAAAACAGAAAGGGAGCCGGGGTCAGGGAGGGAGAGGGCCCTGGGAAACCGAGAGGCAGAGGGAACGCACACCCGCCCACCGAACATTAAATACCTAACAGGAGATGACAAATCAAATGGGAATTACTGCGGTAAAAACATAATTAGAAACTTGATTGAAGTTAAACAGAATTTACATAACACTGCAAATTAACTTTACACGGAAACTATTCACTGGGAAGGCAATGAAAAGGCATTTCATTAGTAATCTATATTTAAACAATAGGCACAATGGAGCCTTCTGATGAGGAACTTGGTGCCTTCAACCAGAGCGAGTGCCAAAGGCTGCTGGAGGACAGAAGGCAGTGGGCGCTCCAAGAGGAAGTGGGCAGGGTCCAGGACCTCATCCCTGCACCTGCTAATGAGGGCTGGGGCTGGTTGGACGCAGGGGGCCAGAGCAGATTCTCGAATAGGTTCTGCCCTTGGCTTGCTGTGTGGCCCCGGGCAAGTATCTCACCTTCTCTGGGCCTCTGTTTCCTCAGCTGCAAAATGAGGAACTTGACGAGGAGGCTTATATCAGAGTGCCTGCAAGTGGGGATATTGTAGGAGAGCCCGGGAGATGGTGGAGGGCAGAGGTAAGAGTCTGGGCTTGGGCTTGGGATTCAGATGGACTCGGTTCAGAGCTCTGCCCTGCCACTCAGTAACTGTGGCATCACACAAACTTCCTCCTCTCTGGCCCAACTTTACCCATCCGGTTCAGTGGAGATAAGTCCACTCCCACCTGACAATACCCAGGCAGGGGAAGGATTTAGGGAGAGATTGGGTGGGGCAGGCTTAAAGAACAAGTGAGTCTGAAGGCACAGGATTACTTGTGCCATCCGCCCAGCACACTAATTAGATTACCCACCGCCTCCTGCCCCAGAGCTGTGCATCATCAGAGCGGCTTCCCATGGCTCCCCAGTCCCCAGTGCAGAGTCAGAGGCGCATCTCCTAGAGGGACTGGGGGGCCACCAAGTCCCTGCCCAGCTCCATCCTATTCTCAGCGGGGAGAAGTCTCCCAAGCCTTGGCCACATCCCAGTCCTACGAGGCTGTGCGCTTAGGCGGATGTGCTGGACTGTGGCCCCCAGAGCCCCCCAGCCGGCTGCATGCTCACCCTACCTCCTGTCCCACTCATGTGTCCCACTCATGTGCCCCGATGCCCACCTGCCCTGCCCCCGGGCAGCGGCTCCGCTCTGCAGCCTTCCCTGACAGAGCCGTGGGCATCTCTCCGCTGAGAGCTGAGGGCTGAGTGTGAAGCCCCACAGACTCACAAAGGAGGATGCCTACCCCCCACCAAACTCGCACACAATTGCCCACCAAAGGCAGTGAGCTCCTCTGCTCTAACTGGTGAGCGTGAGCGGGCAGCTCTGACACACACTCATAGTCCAGGAAGTTTCTACAGTTTCTTTTAAGATAAAGGATCCAGCAGTGCTTAGAGATTCAATAGGAAGCTGCTGGGTGCCCTTCCCCCTGCAGGCAGCTCAGAGCTGCCGCCTTGAGCCCTGTGTTTTCAGACAAGTGCTCCAGGCAAGGGGGAGGTCTCCTGAGCCCAAGAACCTCACAGAGGAGGTGGGAGGTCAGGACAGGTGGAAACTTCTTAAAAGAAAGTGCAAATTGTGCAGACATCAGGGCAAGAGACTCCGCTGAGACCAGAGAGCGCCGGCCCAGGTGACACAGAGGTCCCTGGACATGGGCTCACGCTCAGCCCAGACACCCACAGGCCCTGGCCCCTATGTTGCCGGGTATGGAGGGGAAGCTGCTCTGGTTTCTTCTCCCTCTCTTCCACCCCTCTCCAAATATGGCTCATTTTGAGGCCTCTGAGCCTTTCCTATGCTGTTCCCCCTGCCTGGAGTGTCCTTTCCCTGCTCTGCCAGCAAAATTCTCCTCGTCCGTTGAGAGCCTGCTCTCTCAGTCCTCCTGCACCTTCTCTGTCTCCTTTGCTGCCCCCACCCTGTCTTCCCTCCCTGCAAGGGCTGGATGCCCATGATTCAGACTCAGTTCTGATCGGCTCCCTCTCCATTCCCTCCCGACGTGACCTCATCAGCCTCATGGCTTGCAACCGCATCGGTGCACAACAGCTCCCACATTTCTATCTCCAGTCAGGCCCTCTCTGCCTCCCAGACTCTGACACCCAACTGCCGGCTCAAGCTTTCCACTTGGGTGTCTCAAAGGCATCTCCAAGTTCATGTGTCTAAGACATACTCCTCAGCTTCCTTTGGCCCTCCCCCACCATCATTCCTGGCCGATTAAATGACCACCTCTGTTCTACCAGTGGCTCCTGTCCTAAACCCGAGAGCCTCCCTTGACTGCCCCTGTCTTCTCTCCTCTGGCACCTCTAATCCACACGCACGCCTGTCTGCAAGGTCTCTGGAGTCATTCAGACTCCCATGGTCCCCCGGCGCTTCCCCTGCTGGCCCTAGACCCAGGCGCCACCACTTTACCTGGGTCCCGGCCACCTCCCTGCTCCACTCTTGCCTGCCTCCATGAGTGGGTCCCCTAGGATCACTCTGATTTCCCCGCCCCTCACTTCGCTGCAGCCACATGGCGTCCCTGATCCTTCCTTGAACGTGCCAAGCACCCGTCTCACTCCCTCTTTCCATTTATGTCTCTGCTCAAATGCTGCCTTGTCAGAGGTCTTTTGTGACCATCCTTTGTCCGAGGATGTCCACTTCATCCCACCCTGCAGACTCTGTTCCTTTACTCAGCTAACTTCCCCTCTTAGAAATCGGCATCACCTGACATATTATATGTCACATTTTAGGTATTTACTGTCCATGCCTCTTCATGGGAAGGTAAACACCATTTTATTTCCTGCTGGGTCTCCAAAACATCAAGCAGGTCTCTGCACGGAGACTTTCTTAATGAACATTTGGGATATGAACAAATGAACGATGCCACTTCCTCCGGGAAGCCTTCCCTGAATGCCTGCCTGCAGAACCTGCACATGGCCTCTCCTCCTCCCTTCCCCGTGTAATCACAGACATGACACAAGCCTTGAGCACCGAACTTAGGGAGTTGGGCCTGCCTCCGTTGCAAACTGCAGCATCTCAGGGCAAGGCTGGATCTGATACATCGTCCAAACCTAGCCCTTCGTGCAGGCCTGGCTTGGTATAAGAGTCAGTGAGTGTCGGATGTGTGAGTTAATGACTAAATGGATGGCTGGAAGGATAGGTGGATGAACAGAGAGTAGATGGATGGATAGAGGAGGGATGTAAGGATGGTTTGGTGGGAGGATGGATGGATGGAAAGACTGCTACGAGAGAGGGTGGATGACGGGTGTACGGATGGATAGAGGGACGGGTCCCACCACGGTCACACAATAAACACTGGGGGTTGCTTGGGCTCAACAGCCAGACTTCTATGGGGTGAGTGGGCCAGACCAGAGCAGTGTAGTGAGAGTCAAAGTATAGAAACGGGTAACAGCAGACAGGCTAGAGCTGAGCTTCTATGGTGCGAGCAGAGCTTGCTGTGTGACCCCTGGCAGGACTGTTCACTTCCCTGTGCCTTGGTCTTGCAGTGTAAAAATGCAGATAATCACTCCTGCCCAGAGCGATCAGGGAAATCGCTTTGAAGTTTCAAATACTGCCACAAAGGACACCACGGCCACATTTCCAGCGACTCACATGTCCGGGCAGTTCTGCCTTGGAAAACCCTCTCTTCCCAAGCCCCGTCTGGCCCTGCTGACTGTGGCCTTAATGCTCCATCCACAAGGGCTAGGACCCCCGGCCATGCCCACGGAGTTCAAACGGAACCAGGCTGCTAAGACAGATGACCTCCAAATAACAATCAGGCCCAACTGATTCATGGAATCCTCAGGAACTGGAGTAAACCCATTTTCGAGACGAACAAACTGAAACCCAGCGGCATTTTGTACCAGACAGACGCAAGGAGTTACAGAAGCCCCGCAGCCGGGGTCAAGGGCTGGGTGTGGAGACCGATGACCCTCAGCTCGGCCAGCCCCACGGCGACCTGGCTGCCCGGCCACGCCCCTGGCCAGGTAGGTGAAGGTGGCCGTGTAGCATGCACGCAGCAGGGGTCTGCCGTTACCTTTCTAGGTCTGGTAGCTGCGTGATGGAACTGCGGCTCTCTTCCTCACACCCCTCACAGCATTGGTCTGACACCGACCGGCTCCTCCTCCTCCTCGTCCTGGGTACGCAGGGACAGAGATGGGACACGTGTGAACAGCCAGGGACACAGACGGCAGTCCGCTCCCTGCCCCCACCTCGGTCCCCCCACGGCCAGGCCAATCTCAGCGGCCTCTTGGGCCACCGACGCACATCCCGGGATGCCTGAGTGATCCGGGGCCTTGTCTCCCCCACACTGCGGCACTGCCACACACCAGCCAACCCCTCCTAGTGGAAATCTTTAAGACTAAAAAACATATTTAAGTTTTGTTTCTTCTGGGGCTCAGGGGCTTTGTGTCGTTGTCTTTTTCTTCCTGGTGAGAAAAGCAGAAAGCCATGGCCTTCCTGTGCGGCCCCCAGGCAGGGTGACGGGGAGAAGCTGTCGGGGTATTTTTAGCCGGCTACAGGCCCCCACAGCGTCTCCTCTCCCCTGTGCCTGGCTCCGGAGAATTATCTTACAGGGCCGGCCGGCAGCCACTTCTAAAGCCACTCTCTGACCCCTGCCTGAATTCCTTCCTCATTATGAACTGCTCACCAGATCTCTGACCAACACTTGGGGCCATTTTATGTGTGCCCACCTCTTCAGAAAACCAGCTCACTCCCTGCCCTTTGTGATTCTGGGTCCCAGCTGAGTCCTACCTGGACAGAGGTTTAATTAACATATATATTTTTGACTTAATTAATATTTACCTTTACTTCAAGTCACTTTTTTTAAACTTCAACAAATCTGGACTTGTCCAAATTGATCACATCCACGAAATAACCCATCTGATACGCTGGATATACATATTGCCGAGACACCTTAATAAGCATACAACTGATGAAAGAAAAGTGTATGCCTTTCATTTACTATCTAATTCCAGAATCTTGTCACAGGCTACCAGAGTTACATGGGCCAAGCTTTGGCAAACTCACTGTTGTTTATCAGCCCTCTCCTTGTACAGAAAGAGAAAGCGTCATGGGGAGGGGTAGTTGGCTCACAGGGCCCCAGAATCCACTAGCAAATAAGGTCAGGGGAGGTATAAGGTGGTCACAGTCATGATGTGCTAGAAACTTCATACTGTCCTTTCTTCCCAGCACGGGGTGAGACTATTTCTTTCCCCACAAGTGAACTCGGCTGTGAGAATCTAGGCAGGTGGGCAGTAGGCCTTGTGCAGAATGTGGCCCCAGGATGGGGTGTCCTAATGGAGGGCTGCAGGGCATGGTCAAGGACCAGGGTCCAAGGCAGCATCTTTTCTCAGCATTCTGTCTGAGGCCTCTGGTTTATATCTGCCCCTTGCACCAGGCTCCCTCAGGCCAGAGTCGGTAGGGGCTAGAGCATAATCCCCTCTCTGGTTAGATTTGAAAGCACAGAATGGCCCCTTCCCCTCCCCCTCCCCCCCAGCTCCTGTGGCTACAGGTGCCCATTCTGGGCCTGAGTGTCCCCAGGTGTGCCTTGAGGGGTAGAGTCTGATGACCCCAGAGGCCTTGCCTTGTGGTTCTTGGACCTCACTGAGCCCCTCTGTCTTTCCCCACTCTGCCCGCAGGTTGGAGACCCTGACTGGGCCCCCAGCCCGGTGCCCCTCCCGCTGAGAACAGGATGTGGGTGTCAGGAGGTGAAGGAGAGTGTGGGGTCGGGGTGGGGAGTGGCCTCGGGACTGACTTCCTGAAGCCTGATCGGTTTACCACAGTCAGTTGGGCCCAGGACCGCACAGCTGTGAGTTATAAATGTCCCTGTCAGAGCCCAGGCCGAGAGGCCCCACTCTGGCGGAGGGGCTAGGGTCCACAGTGCCCACTCCTCCAGGGGCCTCCCCAGGTGAGGGCCCCATCCTCCAGGAGGCCCTCCACAAGCGTCCAACCCTCATGACCTCTGGGCTCTCTCGACTCCTGTCTCGACAATGCCTGATGCGACAGGGTCTAATCCCACCTCCCCCTGCCCACTCTTTGCCCTTCCAGGTGTAAATCTTGTGGTTCCAGCTACCTCGAGAGCTCTCAGAGGGCAGGGACCAGCCTGGGCCTCTACCCAGCACAAAACCTGGGACTGGGCACACAGCCAGCCATCCTGGTGACAACCTCAGGGGCAACTGTTCCAACTCAGCAACCTGCTTCCCACGACCCCAACCGCCCCTTGTGCCTGCCCACTGGGACCCACACAGCGCAGAAGAAGGGGTGGGGGGCGGAGAGAGGACTGGGCTCTGGCCTGCAGTGCAGGGGCACTTGGCCCACAGGCACAGGGCTCTGTGCCCTGCACGTCCAGGGGCTCCTCGAGGGTCCCATTCTCCCTGCTTGCTCTCCTTAGGGCTCCCTCAACCTGGCGCGTGCAGTGTGGCTCCCAGTCTGGGGTGCTCAGGGCCGAGCCTACAGGGTGAGAAGGTGGGTCCCTCCAGCCCCGAGGCCTGGGCCATCTACCTGCTGGGGCCACAAGGTGGGCCACACAGGGCTGGGCCTCAGAAATGTAGTAAAGGCAACAGGAATAAGTAGGGGGCGGTCCAGGCTCGCAGGGCTTGAAGCGTATACTATTTTGGGGTCCTCTTTAGAAATATATATAGAACTACAAATACATATTTAAAATGAGAAAAGAAACACCAGCACATTCCTAGAGCCTCAGGAGTCCGGGCCCTTCTAAACCATTTACCAGAGATGCTCACACAGAAATGTTCCCGACAGCAACCTGCTGCCCCGCCCCACCTAGAACACTCCACAGCTACCCGCAAAACTCCCACTTCCACCGGGGCGGTGCGGGGTGGGGCCCGGAGGCTGGAGCTTCATGAGTTCCCGGTGAGTCTGCTTCTGATCAATAACGGTGATGAACTGCCAATGACCATAATACCGAACATTAATGGACCTTCTTTATCGGGTACCATTCTAAGTACTCTATGTGAATTAACTCATTTAATCTCACCACAACCTATAAGGTAGGGACTCTACCTGTCTTTAACAGATGAGGCCACAGCCACAGCAAGGTTCAGAAACCAGCCCGAGGTCACACAGGTAGGATGTGAACCCTGACAGCCTGGCATGGGTACAGGTATGAGCCCTCAATCACTGCACTCGGGTCCTGCTCTGGACTTTTCTCTGACTCAGAGGCTTGGACAGCGGCGGCGACCAAGGGTGGATGCTGCATGAAGTCCCCTCTGATTAAACCACTCATTCATTCCGCACAAATCCTTACCAGTGCCAGTGCCAACATCTTGACGGTAAACAGAGGCCCCCTACTTCCTCGCTCTGCTCAGGGCACGCTGGGGTCCTCTCTATGGGCAGAAGTGGGCACCCCATTGACTTCCTGGGGCTGGGGAGGTGAGGTGTCCTAGAGATGGGTTGGGCCCACCCAAAGAGACCCCCCAGTCAGGGGTGAGGAGCGGGGTTTGCCGAAGGTCACGCAGCATGCTGCCCAGCTCCCTCATTTTATAGACACGAGAAACATGGCTTCCCCAGGGCCACCCAGGGAGCGGTGACCCCATGTGAGGCCTAAGGCCGGTCTCTGCAGGGGTGGGGCAGGTCGCCAGCAGCCCCAGGGGTGGTCAAGGCCCGGTGCTGGTGGGACAGGCTGGTCAGGCTGTCCAGAGGGAGGACACAACACTGCCTTTTGGCCTCCTTGGAGCAGGCCCTTTGTTTTCTCTCTCTGTTTTCCAACTGCCCGCGCCCCCCAGCCTTCCCGGCTTCCCCTGATTGTGTGCAGGGTGATAAAAGGGCAGATGAGCAGGAGATCTCTGACAGCGGTCACCTCCCAGAGACACTGTGGCGGCGGCGGGTGGCTAAGGGGGGGGCCCCGGGCGGGTGACCGGGCTCACCCCCGGCTGTGCAGAGCGCTTCTCTGAGGGACGCTTGACCCCCAGAACACTTTCAGCAGCCCTGGGAGGAAAACACCACCACCCCCTGTTTTACAGAGGGTGAGACCGAGGCTCCAGAGAGCAGTGGCCAGGACTGGGTCCCTGGTCTCTGAGATTTCCAACGGGCCGTGCCAACCGTGGTCCTGACGTCTCTGGCCACTCACGGGACACCGGGCCTCGTCAGGCATTCCGCCTTTGTATCGAGAACGGGCCATTTTCAGACTGTCCAGGAAGAAAGAGAGCAGAAGGTCAGGCTGGTCACTCTGTGCGGGATGGAGCAGAGTCTGACTTCCCGCCTCCCTGAAACAGAGTCCTTTTAGACTGCTTCTGGGGGCAGATGATTCCTCTGTGGTGGGCGAGTTCCTAAGGACAGCAGTGGGAGGGGTGTGATCCAGGGGTGCTGTTAGCCTGGGTGTGGGATGGGGCAGTGGTGGCCTGCAGGCCAGGACCGGCCAACCCTGACCTCAGGTCCCCACCGTCGGCCCTGGCCTCAACCACCGGGTGTTCTCAGACCCTCCTTGAGCATGTCCCCAACTTCAGTTACTAGATAGTTTAAGCCACATCCGTGTTCCATCTAAATTATTTTTGTATTGTTATTGAAATCACTTTCTTTTTACATACCCTCATTCAAAGCAATACTGTGTGAAATCATGGGTTCGCTATATTAATTATATTTTTTCTAATTCCCATAAAGATAAATACATAACATTAAGATCTGAAATTCAGACACTCACACAGAGCTTGAGGCCCGAAGGCTGTGTCCAGGCAGGACCTGGGGAAGCTGACCAAGACTTGGGGGTCAAGCCTCTGGAGGTGGGCTCAGGGGGCTGTGGGAGCAGAGCCCTGTGCTGGATGGGGAAGTGGGAGGAGGTGTAAGTTTCCAGAAGGGTACACAAAAGGTTTGGTTTAGCAATCAGCTCAGACCAGACTACATCTTCTCTCTGTTGGGGCTGGAGTTTGGTCCAGATATTTCTCGGCTGCTGATAAAGCCAACTCCTTGCAAATTCCTCCTGACACGAGCATGATACAGCCAGATGAGCCCAAACATGTGGGGCAGGGGTCTGTCTCTTTACTGGGGGATGCTAGATCTCTCTGGGCCTCAATGTCTTCATTTGTACAGAAACAGTGAATGAGCCAAAGGTTCCTCTCAGCCTCTCTGAACCGTGGTGATATGTGGTGCTCCTGGTGACTTTTGGGCCCCTTCTCATCACCAATGGAGACCTCCCTTGACCCATCCCTCCTACACCTGATTGGGGGCCTCAAGTGACTTCTGGGGTGCCAAGGGGAGACAGGGCCATCCTGTGTGACAGCTACAAAATTAGATAATCAGCTAATCACCAGCAAATTAGCATCCCATCTTTACATAGAACAAATATAGTATTTACGTAAAAGTTGTTAGGAGTTTCTCTCTTTTTAATTAGCAGAAATAAATGCAAAATAAATGGTAATTAGGCAGCTGATGGATTTGGTAGTACAATTATGCCTGCAGCCGTGCCCCAGTCCTTAAGCGTTGCGTGCTCTGGGGAATCAGAGGGGCCTATTTATATAATGGGGTGGGGGAGGGGAAGCCAAGAAATAAAATAAACATAAATAAAATATAAATAAAACAAAGTTAGCAGGAACAGAGAGACAAGGCCTGGGCACTCCTTGGGGGAGGGTCTTGGCTGCAGGGGAAGGACACTGGGAGGAGAGGAGCTTCAGTGCCCAAAAAATGGAGGGGTACTTAGTGCTTAGTGTTGGGCTCTGGAAGTGCACCACCAAGGCCCCCACGTGTCTATTTCAGGCCCTGCATGTGTCACTGGGAATGGCCTCCCTGACAGGAAGTAGGCTGGAGCTGTGTGGAGGGGCTAGGAACAGCTGTTCTGTGCACTCCTGTCTCTCTCCCTCCCCTGGTCCCTACTTCTCTCTTCTTTGCTGGCCCTATTCCTTCACTAAGCATTCTCTGTCCTGCACCCAGAGATATATTCTTCTAGAATATTCCCCGTTTCCTTCAGGAACTCAGGAGAACCAGGTGCAGAATAAAGTACCCGAACACTGGGATTACATTTCAGACCAGTGGAGAACCCAGTGGGAGTACAGAGGCAGGAGTCCTGAGGCAGCCCAGAGGAAGAGATAAGAGCTGGGTTTTGAAGGATGCATAGGAGTTTTCTGAGACGGTGGGAAGTAACAAAAGGAGCTGCATGTGCAAAGACAGGGAGGTGGGAAATAGCATCCTGTGACTGTAGGAAAGAGTGCATCCGGGTGTGGAGGCTGAAGAAATAAGCAGGGCCTCGTTGTAGTGGGTCCTGGATGCCAGGCTAAGTAAGGGTTTGGACGTGATCCTAGAAGCCATGGAAGGGTCTGAAAGGAGAAAGTGGGGTAGCCCCTTCCCACTCACAGCTCATTTCTTGGCTTCCCCTCCCCCACCCCCAGAGCCAGGGAGAGGGGGAGGGCCACAGGCCATTAGAGGCAGCTGGTTCAGCTCAGCTGCGTGAGCACAGAGCAGGAGGCTAACCTGATTATAAGGGACAGGAGGTTTGTCTGCAGGGGGGAGGGTGGGTGACTGCTCTGAGAGTGAAGGGAAGAGGGGCATGCTGGGCCACTCTTGGGTCTCCTGAGCACGGGGCCTGTCTGTCCTAGAACAGAGTGCCCTGCCCTGCCCCCTAACCCTGACTGCTGGGGTGGCCTCACCAAGCCCAGGGGGAGGGGGACAGCACGGCCAGAGCCGCCCCCCCCCACCAGACTCAAATCCTAGCTGGTGGCCCTGCGCTGTGACCTTGAGAAGCCAATCCCAACTCCAGGCCACACATTCTTGTCTCCAAAACAAAGGCCTGTATTAGGATGGGGGACAGGCAGTGACCAGTTCGGCCCACAGTCCCAGCGCATATAGTTGGATGTGCCCGGGGTTATTAAAGCCTATGTGCTTTTAGGGATTTAGGGGGAGGCAGGTAACCTCATCTGCCACAGCCCCCGCTGCTCCGTCCTGCCCTACCCCAGCCCAATGCACGGGTTTGTGTGGCATGCTGCAGAGAGCTGAACTGAGACCGCTGCATGATGACCACCTGGGGTCCTTCCAGCTGACAACCTGGGCTCCACAGTCCGAAAGCCGAGGAGCAGGTGAAGGGACAGCAGAAAGGCTCAGAGTCAGAGGAACTGCCTGTTATTACCCGTGTAGGAGATGGGTGGGGGGCACTCGGGGCCTGGGGAGTCTCTAGCTGCAGCCAGCCAGCAGCCCTTCCCCCTCTCTAGTGACCACCCTTGACTCAGGCTGCCCATCTCTAAACTGGGAGCAATGAGATACCTGCCCGCCCAAACCTGGGGCCATTCAAAAGCTCAAACAAGCCCCTGGCAGCGATCCGCAAGGCAAAGCCCAGTGTAGGGACTTCCAACAGTGGGGTTTTTGAAGGATTTCACAAACGGGAACCTCGCGCACCCCAGCCTGGCCAGCTCTCCAACCTCCAGACCATCCGTTTAAAAAGCAGCCCCATCACGGTCTGGAAATGGTGCCCGAGCCGCGATCTGCTGTCACCAGGGATGGAGCTCTGAACTTGTAAGGGAAGACAAAGATCACACCGCACCACTTCTCTGCTCTGTAAGTTGCGCTCCTGCCTTCGGCCAAAATCAATAAAAATCTCCACTGGGATTGTTTTACCAGCACAAGGGGCTGGCTCCTTGCGATGACATCCCACCCCTAGTGGCGCTGGGGGTGTCCTTTTGTCGCACAACCCCGAAATGCGGGGTGGGGTCATGATGGGGGGGGCGTGCAAGCTGGGGAGCAAAGGGGGGGTGGCGCGCAGAACTGCTCTAAGTGCCTCTCCAAAGACAAGCCCGGTGCTATTCATCAACTGGTTTTCAGGGCTGTGAGAAATCAATGGCATTTGTGCTGCAAACTCATCATTAGGACAGGAAAACTCCGCAGTGGAATTGATTTGTTTAAATATAATAACACAATTTAACAGAAAACCGTGGGGGTGGGGAAAAGACCCAGGCAAACAGGACAGTTCAGAGGACGGGGAGAGGCAGCAGCCTTGAAGCACCAGCTTCCAACACGGTGGTCAAACCCCAGCGCCGCCCCGTCTCCTCCCCGCCTTCCCCAAACGCAGGGGTGAGGCCAGAGTGGGCAGGCACTATCAGCTGTCACCGGGTGCGAGGCACCTCACGCCGGCTCTCGGAAATGCCCCTCGGCAGCCTGAGGACGAGCCCGGAGGCCGGCTGCTCATTGCTGTGTGGTTCTTAGAGGTGCCTTTGGCTTGGTGAACATCACTTCAATCCAACAAACTCTGATTAGGCACCTGTGAGGGGCCGTGGGCGAAACCGATGGTAAATCCTGGTCCCAGCTCTGAAGGCATCCTGTGCAGACAGGGTGGGGAAGGCAGGCGTGCGGGAGACAACACGGAGCCGGGGAGGTCTGGGCCTCCTGGGGTCTTAGGAGGTGTGGGGGAGCAGTGCTGGAACAGGATGAAGGGCAAGGAAGGGACAGTGAGGGGGCAGAAATGGAAGGCCCATTTAAATAACCAGGAGGAGCCCATTTGGAGGGCAGGCCCCTAATCTCATGAATAGGGCAGCGGCCCACTCTGATGGCAATGATGAGAGATGACTTTATTGATCCTTAAGATGTCCCAGGGCCCTGCAAATACTCAACACCTGTCATTACACTGAGTCTCACCCTCCTGTGAAGGAGGAGCCATTACTACCCATATCCCACAAATGGTACCACTCAGGCTCAGAGAGGTTAAGTGACCGCCCAAGGTCACACAGCTGGTAAGTCAGATCCCAGAGCCTATGCGCTCTCCAGTGTACCTCCCGCCTTCACTGGGGCGTAGCCTCTATGTGAACTGGGGAGACATGGCTCCTGCCCTCCGGAAGCTAGGGCATGAGGTGCACTGGATGGCTCAAGGGGGAGTCTGAGGAATGGCATGGAGCGGGCAATGTATCGCTAGCATCCTGATCACAGGCTCTTGCTACAGGCTTGGTCCTGCAGCCTGGGTGAGGCTGGAGCACTGGGTGCAGGACCAGCCAGGCACTCAGGGCGCTCTGCCACCTCCCAGAAGACCTCTTCCAACCTCCCCCAGAGGGCAGGGGTCCTGGGGAGGAAAGTGGTGGGCGAGGTCCTGGAAGACATGTCTGCGAGTAGACACCCAAGCAGGGAAAGAGGGCTGGGAGCGGCTCAGCCCCTGTCGGGGCTGAAGTCCTCAGCGGGGACCGGGCAGCTTGGGGCAGCCTCGCTGAGCTCAAGAAGGGCCTTAATGTCAGCTTCAGAATTTGGACTTTATTTCCGGTGACGGGGGAAGCTGGGGAGGGCAGCAGAGGGCTGGGCAGGGATGAGTAGTGGCGGGGCAAGAAGACGGTGAGACCCCAAAGCCAGCAGAAGGTTGGGGTGGTGAGGGGGACACAGGTCCAGAGCTGGGTCAGGGGGTCGAACTGACTGTTGGAGGTGGGGGTGAGGGAGGGGGAGGTGTCCAGGATGACCCGGGTGTCTCCCCCAGCCCTCTGGGGGCTTGGACGTTCAGCCATGCTGAGCCAGGGACTGCCTGAGTCAATAGGAATTGACCAGGACCCCGAGGAGCACCAGGCCCCTCCCGCTAGGACGCCCTGACCTGGGGGAGGGCACTGCTGGCCAGCAGGCTGCCACCACCTCGGCCCTGTCCCCCTACTGACCTTCTTCCTTTGTCAGCAGCACTCTCCATCAATTCCCCGGAAGGGCCAGTGCAATCTCGCCAGGCTGCCTGGGCCAGGGCTGGGGGTGGCAGCTCGCTCTGCCTTCCCTCTTTTAAGGAAGAAGTCTCCAGAGCATCTCTAGAAAGTCAGGAGCAGAGGTGCCAGAGCCCTCAGTGCACACGGGGAGAGTGGAGCCTGGTGGGGGACAGCCTCACCCCTCCTGCTGGCAGATGGGAGGGAGAGAGAAGAGGAAGCTGGATGCGGGTTGGGGGGAACTGCGGCCAGGCTGTGGGGGACGGGCAAGGAGGATCAGTCTAGAAGAGGGACCTAGGAAGTGGGGGAAGGGACCCAGCGGGAGCTCCCGAACCCAGAGTACATCAGCCACCCCTAAAGCCAAGGAGGGGGTCTAGAGGTTCTGGGGGGCTTAGGATTTAGATGGGGCTAGTATGGTCAGCTGTCCTGCTGTGCCTGGAACAGAGAGGTGTGTGGGATATGGAACTTCCAGGACTAAAACCGGGGTGGTCCCAGGCAAACCGTTGCTCACCCTAGCGGGGCTGAATCTAAATTCCAGTTTTTGGTTCTACCGCTTTCAGATTGTATGTGACCCCTCTGTGCCTCAGTTTCCTCACCTGGAACACAGAGCTCATAAGAGCGCCTTGTGTACAGCCATCATGAAGATGAAGTGAAATAATACACGTAAAGTGCTTAGCATCTGACACCAACCATTCACCAAATGGCAGGTGGCCACTGTTACTACCACTGACTGGCCCCACTAGCTTCCCGGGCCAGACCCCGATCTAAGCCCCGTACATGTGTGCTATTTAATCTCACCATGATTATGGGGCAGGGGCCGTTACTATCCCCATTTGCACAGGAGGAACCGAGGCACGGTGGAACCGAGGCACGGAGGAGCTCAGCCCCTGGCCCGTGTTCTCACGGCTGGCAAGCACAGAGCCCAGAAAACCGCTTCTATTTCCACTGGGCTGACCCCACAGCGGAGGACCTGTAGGTCAGGGTCAACACAGTTCTGCTTGCACTGACCCAGGGCGAGGACTGGACAAACACACAGGCTGGGCAGGTGTGGCGGGCCGCCCTGGAGGTGTATACAGAGGAACAGGCAAGGGACCCCTGTTCTCAGGGAGACTGAGTCCCTGGTCCTCATCCTGGGTCAAGACCTTCCCCTTCTGGTCCAAACACATCCACCAAATTTATGAGGTTCCTTGGGTTTACTGATACCTTACTAAGAAAAAGGGAAGCCCCCAGAGGTACTCACGCCTCCTGGTAGCCCTGGGGCCCCAGCTCTCTGGATCTGGCACTTTCTGCAAGTGACCTCATTTCATTCTTACAAAAACACAACAAGATCATGTTTGATGCCCATTTCAGAGATGAGAATATAGAGGCTCAGAAACCTGCTAAGGTTGCACAGCTCGATTTAAACATGTCCATCTCCAGTGACTGGGTTTCTCTCGGCTGCTCAGGTGACAGGATGAACAAGCAGCATACGGACAGGAGCACACAACTTGTATGTCCGTGTTAGGACTTGAGGTGAGCACCCGATAACTCTGAGGATGAGGGGCACAGCCTCCCCTCCCCATAGAGTTTAGGGAGCCCAGGGGAAACTCTGGCAGCTCAGGGAAGGGGCCCAAGCACGCAGAGGTAGGGTGGCCAGCTTGGCAGGGTACTGCACCCAGGGGAAAAGGGGGCGAGTGCCGGGGGTTCAGGCAGGGGCCCATCGCCCCAATACCTGGGGGTCAGGTAGGCTTTGCAGAGACCTCTCTTCACTCTTTGGAGCTGAGTGCATGATGCCAGGAAGTCCTCAGCACAAGCAACTGCATGCACACAAAGCAATTAGCTCGCAGCACCCAGGAAAAAGGTCGCTGAGGTGGGCAGGAAGGCGCTGGCTGGGCAGGGGCCCTGGAAAGCTGGGCCCGGTTATTTTTAGCCTCTTGATTCAAGAGGAAGGAGGCCCTCCTCCCCACCAGGTAAATGTCAGTACACTGGCAGACCCAGCCAATTAAAGTAGCTGGAGCCAAGGAAGAGAGACATGACTGGCGTGTCTGTCCACCGCTCCCTTGGCCCCTGGGCCCCCAGGGTGGGTCTCCCTCCCTCCTCCACCTCCTCTTCCTAGGCCCTGGCACATCTGCCTTCTGGCCATGAACAAGAAACATGGGCTTGGTCCCCAAAGGAGCTTGACCAGGGGCCTAGGACTCCAGCCTTCTCTTCCCAAACTGCAGTTTCTACAAAATGGGCCCCACAAAGCCCACCATTTTATTATTTACGAGGGGGACAGGAGCTGGGGTCATGAAGAGGCTTTGCAGGACGGTGACTTGTCCTTCCTGTTGTGGGTGATTGCTGTATTCTTGCAGAAGAGAGTTCTGGGCTTCCTGAGCAGGAACCCAGGCCAGCTCCAGGCTGCTGGGCCTGAGCCGGCTGCTGTGCAAACTGCTGGGGGGGTTTGTGCAATCTCGGGTACTAGGTGTCCAGGAGCCCGTGGCT
The DNA here is from genome assembly GCF_003265705.2 of Callorhinus ursinus. Lineage (NCBI taxonomy): Eukaryota > Metazoa > Chordata > Mammalia > Carnivora > Otariidae > Callorhinus > Callorhinus ursinus. The sequence continues at coordinate 7,052,795 of NW_027397093.1, forward strand.
GCCACCCCGCTGATAGGAGAGAGTGAGAAAGGCCGCTGCGGGTCAGTGAAGGCATAGCAAACACAACCCGGGCTCAGCCCTGGGCTACGGGGAGGGCCTGCACTCAGAGGGGCGCCAACACACACACAGCGAAGCACATCACAGGCCTGGTGCTGGCGTGCGGGACTCCCAACGGTCCCCTCCTCTGTGTCCGGCTCTGAGCTGGCCTCCATCCTCGGGGAGGGCCACCCCCCCCCCTTCCCACAGACTCTCAGCTTTGGAGTCGGCTCTGGAAACCAGACTCTTAGCCCATGGGGGTGGGGAGGGGGTCTTCCCCAGGGGGCCCAATGCCCCATCCAGCCAGGCTGGAGGAGACTCCTGGCAAACCCCTGGAGTCTGAGGTCAGCTCTCCCGCAGCCAAGGAGAAGCCCTAGGTCCAGCAGCAGTGCCCTTGCCTTTGGCCACCAACTCCCAGGGAGCCTAGGATTCTGGCACCTGCCCACACCCTCCCCAAAGGCAGACCCCTCCGCTGAGGCACTGCCCTGCTGTGCCTGAAACTCCAGGGAGATCTGAGGGAAACTGAGGCCCAGAAGGGGGGCAGGAATCTGCCCAGGGATTTAGCAAGTTAGAAGCAAAGTGCAAACTCCCTTCTCCTTCTGCCATCTGGCCTCTAGGGGGCATGTCCACCTCATTTCCTTCACTGCCCAGTCTGGGCCCTCCACCCAGCCCCACTGGTCTGCCCCCCACCCCCACCCTGCGTGCCTGCCTCAGGGCCTTGCCCCTGCTGGTCCATTTGCTTGGAATGCTTTCAGTTCACAGTCATGGTCTTTCTTCAGGGTCTGGCTCCACCTCCTCCAGGAAGCCCTCCTTGACCCTAGAGTCCCTTGGAACCCAGATGTTTTTTCTGGATACCACACATAGATCCACAGCCTCCTAGATTGCAGGTTGCTGAGCACCCTGCTGTGGCTCAGCCCAGGGGGCTGACAAGGGACTTGGGTAGTCTCTGGTTTCCTGAGCGTTCTGTTTTTTCTCGTCCCCGGTATCTTCTCAGCTTTCAAATAGGGCCCTGCTACAGAGCATGCTCTCTGCCCTGGCCTCTGGGCCTGAAATCTCTAGCCCTCACTCTTTTCTCTTGGTAAACAGATGGAAGGAGAAGCCCTAATGGTTGCAGGCCTTGGCAGGAGGTGGTGATTATAGGAGGTGGAATACAAAAGAGGCCTCACGGAGCCAGGTCTGAGGGCGCCCGATGCTGTTCGCAGTCCCGGTCCTGGGCGGATCTCCACAGACTCCCAGAAATTCCCAGGCCCTAATCTCTTGTGCCTCCAGGCCCTCGGGGGTTGGTCCTACCTTTCCTCAAACACTGTGCCCCATGGCCAGGTCACCACCCCCACCGTGGGTCTGGGGCCCTGCCAGGGTCTACCCCTGCCATGCTTCGAAAGCAGTTGAGGGTGGCAGTGGCCTCAGGTGAAAGCATGGAGTGCCACGCTGGGCCACACTTCAGTTTCCCCGTCCGTACCATGAGGCATTGGGCCAAATGATTTCTAAAGACTGTTCTTCCCCCAGGCAGCTGGGATGCTACGCTTCAAATAAAGATGCCACCCTTGCAGCCGCACCCAGTGTCTGCTCCCGCCCCGCAAGGTCACTGAGGTTTGGGACCTGGGACATAGGGCAGGGGTGTGGTTGTTCTCATCCTAAGTGTGTGGCTTACGGACCAGAGGGAGACCGACTCCAGGGCTCAGAGAGAGCCAGGTGAGCAAACATCAGTGGGAGGGAGAAGCATCCGGGGTGAGTAACACCCAAGGAATCCTTCTGGGCATAATTTACCAAATCCCAGCCATGTCCTTGCAGAGTCCTGTTGGTGGCCGAGGTCAGGGGCCCCCTACAGCACATGGGCAGCTCTGCATCCCTACAGGGGTGATCACACTCAGCTGGCGAGGCTCACACCGGACTCTGGGAGAGCCAGAAGGGGATGCAGACCTTCCCTTCCACCCTCGGGAAAAATGCCTCTCGCCCGGCCTGCTGGTCTCTGGCACCTGTCGCGGTGATGCTGGATGACGCTGGGCTGGTCTCTGGGCTTCTCCGTCCCTACCACATCACTCAACAGGTTTGCCCATGTCTCCCTGCAACCCCACCTGTGGGCGAAGGTCAGGCCCACATCAAGCAGGGGTACGGATGGGGGTAACAGAGGGTGGCTCCTGGACTCTGCTCTGGGGCAGCTTCCTATTCCAGCATTTGGGAAGACTGGCTTTTCCCCCTGGTAAAGAGCTCGAGCTCTTGGCCCAGGAGAGGGCCCAGAAGTGCCTGGGGTGCTGAAGAGGGCCTGGTAAGCTGGGGGTCCGGCTGGCTGGAGTAAACAAGGCCCAGCCCTGTTTCTCCCTGCTGTCACCACTCTGAGTGGAGCTGGGAGCCCCAGCTGGTGGGCCAAAGCCCGCCCGCCCTTCCTGGCCTTCAGAGTTGCTACTGCTGCTTGATAGCCCTTTTGGCTCCTCACTCTCTACAGGATCAAGGTCAAACTCTGGCCCAGCCTTTGAGGCCCTCAGGGGCCACCTCAGCATCTACTTCCAGTTGTGGCTGAATGAACCTCCCTCTACAACTGGACTTTCCACTGGGTGAGTCCTGCCCAAGTTGTGCAGAGACCCCAGGAAGACCCTATTCTCCCACTCCGTGTAGGGATCCAGCCTCCTCCTCAAGGCAGTCCCCCCTGACTGCCTCCTCTAGTGTCAGGGAAGAGCTGCTCCTCCCAGCTCCTTCTGCCTTCACTCGCCAAGGGCCCCTCGCTAGCATGATCCGCATTGGAGACTCTGGGACTTCCAAGCCCAGGGCTGTGCTCACCCAGCTTCTCAAATGCAGATTCCGGTTTGGCTACCAGTGCCTAGCACGGTACCGGAGCCTGGTAAACGTTCAGCAGACTCTGGCTGGCACAGTGACTGGATCACCCAGAAACATGCAAGTACCTATCACAGACAGTTTGCTGTGGTGGGGAAAACACATATTACGGTGTCAAATAAAACTGGGCTGAATCCCAGCTCTACCAATAGCTCTGTGATCCTGGGTATGCTTCCTAACCTCTCTAGTGCTTTGAGTTTCCTTATCTGTATAATAAGATAATCTCAGCATCACTGGACTGTCGAGGCCCTTGAGACCATTGCAGGTTATGAACCCTGACTGGTTCTGGTTTTACATACCATAAAGAACTGCTCAGAGAAGGGCAGCAACTTGTTCAAGGTCACACAGCAGGTGTGCAGCCAGGCTGAGGTTTGAACCAAGTCTAGCAGCCCTGCCCTGCCAACCCAGAGAGTGGCCCACCTGGGGCAGGAATGATCAGTGGGCTGTAGATGATCTCCAGCTCCAGCTGGGGTCAGGGGTGTGGGCTCAGGGCAGGCTACCCAGGCTGGTGGTGGAGGGGCCTGGGCTTCGGGCAACAAATTCCAGGCAAGGAGAATGGGGTGTGCATTCTCAGCTGGTGCTGAAGACGGACAGGCATGCCACATGGGGCCCCGGGAATGCCGGCGGTGCTGCGTGGCCGTTGCCAGGCCCGCTGTCAAGGTCTTTGCAGCCAGCCCCAAGCCTGCCTTGCGCCATGTAACCCTGGAAGTCTGCTGCCTGACAGCTGATGGTGTGCATGCTGGCAGCCCGAAGTCACAAACCAGGGGCCGGAGGGGCTGGCCAGGGAGTGTGGCTGTCACCCTGCATCCCTGCCCACAGAGCTGGGATCAACAACTGTGATTACCTCATGAAACTCAAATCCAGCCCAACCCCAACCCTGCTGTCTCCCTATATCCCTTCTTAAATGACACCAGTCATGTCACCCTGTTCCCCCTCCGTGTGCCCACAGCGCTCGGGTCCGCTCTGCCGCCTTCCTCCAGCTGCCCGCCCACCATCCATCCGTACGCTGTGGGGTGCAAACCACGTGCTAGGCACCGTTGCCAAGATTCTCATGGCTTAGTTGACCGAATTCCTCACAACACAGTGAGGTATGTCCTATCATTATCCCGATTTTAATGACGAGGAAATGAAGCACAGATAGGTCAAGCCACTAATCCGGCGTCACAAAGAGGAGTGGCAGAGCTGGAAAACCCCGAAGCCTTGGCCCAGAGTCTATACCCTTGATCACGTCAGTACCTTCTGCATTCATCCACCCAACGTGTTTACGGTGCTGTTCCCAAGGTGCCGGCCACATGGGGCCAGCTGTCATGCCCCTGATGAGAGACCCTCTCTCTATGTCTAGTCTCTGTGGGCTGTTATGGCCCAGACCAGCTGGGGCCTTCTCACCTCTCTGCCTGATGTGGGACTCGCCCGAGCTTAGGAACCACATACATCTGGCTGCAGGCCGCCTGGCTGCAGAAACAGGGCCAAGTCACCCGCAGGGAGGAGCAGGGCTGGGGCTTGGTCTATTCCAGCTGGCCAGACATCCCGCTCCACCAGGCCCTCTTCGGTACCCCAGGTACCTCTGGGGTCTCTACGGGGCTAGAGGCTGGAGCTCTTTACTGGGGGGAAAAGCCAGTCTTCCAGAACGCTGAAATGGGAAGCTGGCCTGGAGCAGAGCCCAGGGGCCTCCTTCTGTTGCCACTGCCCGCACCCCTGCCTACTGTGGGCCTGCCCTCAGCCAGGTGCTGGGGTGGGGGCTGCACCTCTGAGCCTCTGTTTTCCATCTGGCGAGCAGGATAGGACCTCTCAAGGGCTTGTTCAGTGGAGGGATGGAATGTGAAAGAGCTCTGCACACGGTAGAGAAGTCTACAGTGCCAGAGGTCATGGTAGCTCCTGGAGGGGTCTCAGGGCAAAGGTCGGGCGGGAGAGGCGGGGGTCAGAGAAGGCTCCATGGCATCTGACCTACAGGAGTGAGTCTGCCAAGCGGAGATGGGCAGGCAAAGGACAATCAGGCAGAAGACTCTGCAAATAAAACACAGAGCAGACCCTCCCAACCACCTCTGCCCTTGGTGGATTTGGCAAAGCACAGAAAAACCAGGCCGCCAAAGGTCAGGGAAGGCTTGACACCACTGCCTGACAGCGGGGCTACAATCCCACCCCAACTGAAACCACTGTCCCCGGTTGCTGGGGACAAGATGGATGCCGGCACTGTGGGAGGAGGGGCGTGTCTCTCTCCTTGGCAGACAAGACTCCCGAGGCGAAAGAGGACTTGCCCAAGGTCTCCGGGCTGGAAAGTTACTGGTGGAGACTGCACACAAACTCAGTTCTTGGCACTTAATCCCGCAACCACTACGCTTCATTCGGGCGGAGCTGGCTTCTCGGGCAACTGCACGGGGCCCCAAGCTTAGAAGGACCCTCTCCTGGTTTGATGCTCTGCTGTCACCGTCTTGGGATCCATAGTCATCTGTGAACAACGAGACTCTCCTTTTTGTCTTGCCCTGGGCCCCACAAATTACGTAGCCAGTCCCGATTCTAGTAGATTCTGACGGACACTGGTGGGGAAGCGGGGCAGGGCCAGTGAAGGAACTTTCACCTCTCTGGGACTTTGCAAGACCTGGGCTCTGTGTTCGGTCTGCTTTGTGTCTCTAAAAGCAACCTGGCAAATCTCTCGCCCTGCCCCGCCTGTCTCCTGGAGGTCTTTCCTAAACTTCTTCCTCGCACACGGACTAGCCGCCCACACCAGACAGAACCCACGACTCCCTGTGCCATGGGAGCTCTGACAGGTGAGAAGCCACCAACCCCCGAACAGCTCCTCCTGGAACACTCCTTGTGTGTGCACGGGAGCGCGTGCCTGTGTGTATGTGGGACTGTGTGCGCTGCAAGAGCTTGTGCCTACCTGCTGTGGGGCGTCACCATGGTAGTTTGCAAATGCGTGTGAGTGTGTATGGGCGTGCACGTCTACCTGTGTGCACACGTGTATGTTTGTAGCATGTGCGAACCATGTCTGTGTACGTGTGCATGTGAGGGAGTGTTCCTCCATATATGGCCGCACGTGTCTGTGCACACGTGACTGTTCGTGCATGGGTGTGCATGCACATCTGTATCCCTCAGCACGCATGGGCAGGTTTACAAGCACGTGCGTGTCTGTGCGCACGAGTGTGTGTGCACATGGATACAGGTATGACGGTGGGTTGGGAGAATCCTCTGGAACTTATATGTGTATCAATACTTGTAGATGAGAACATCATGCCCATGTGTAACTATCACACCACCCAAATCATCTTCCTCCTCACGAAAATCTTGGCCCCCCTCAGAGACACACTGGACCACAACCTGGCCCACCACCTCCAAGAAGCCTTCCTAGACTCCGGACTCCCCCATACTCACTCAGAGCTCTATCATTACCCCTCACCCCGCATCATGGCAGCTTTCCCACCCTCATGCCCCACCCCTCACCCTGGCCAACGGCAGTCCTGCCAACTTCCCTGCCTTGGTGTCTTACGTTTTCACTCCTGCTCTGCGTCCATTGTTCCGGCCCTACCTGAGGCATCTGACTTCTTACTGTGCCCTTGGGGCAGTCCCTCTAGTCTCCCTGCTTCCAGCAGGGCCCTTCCGACAGCCTCCCCAATGCAGCCACCTTCATTAGGCCCCTATCTCACTTAGAACCCTCCATGGCTCCCCACTGCCCTTGGGATCTAGTTCTCCATTTTGGCATTTGTGGCCCTTTACGATCTTCCCATCCCTTTGCCAGCCTCATCCCCCATCCTGCCAGGGTTTCCTACCCATGCCCCGCTCCTGTCTCCTTACAAAGCTACTCACTTTTGGGTTACCTCCTCCAGAATGCACGCCCCCCCCCCAATCTCTCACCACTTCACTGCACTGGTATGTGGCTTGCACAACATCTGCTGTGCTCTCTCCGCTTCTCCGCCAGAGCCCAGAATGAGATGAGCCCCTGTCCCCTGTAACCTAGGGCCTGACATTGGGCCTGGCATACAGTAAGTGCTGAGTACAGGCTAGGGAAACTGAAGTAGGGAGGCAGAGGGAGAGAGAACCTTATCCAGCCAACATGCCCCTCCTCTAGAAGGGGCCCAACGTACCCCCCTCAGGGGCCCCAGAAGCCAGGCCTGATTCATGTCACATCCCAGCCACGACTGAGGCGCAGTCCAAGGCCCCTGCAGCCCCTGTCACCTTGTAAGAGTCCCCTCCCTTTGCCATGAGTTGCGTTAGGACCCGGCACTTCTGAAGACCCCGTGACTGCCTCAGTTCCTGCCCCCAGGAGGAGGCTAGCAGAGGTGGGCACGGCCAGGGACAGAATGGTCCAAGGATTAGGGACTGGCGCACCGGAGCCACATCGACCCAAAGGTGAACCCCGTGGGGACTCCGCCAGGTACATGACCTTGGGCAAGTTACTTCCCAACCACAAGCCTCCGTCTTTTTGCCTATATAATGGACCCGATTGCAGCACCTGCCTCACAGGTTGGGGTGCAGATGGAAAGAGTCAATAACTACACAGCACTTAGCGCCGTGCCTGGCACACAGTGCCATTATTCTTCTCAAGTACAGATGGGAGGGCCGGGGAGGGACAGGCCTGCCTAAGGCCACACGGGCCCTGGCGACAGCATCAAACCTAACGTCCAGGTCCCAGGCCAGGACACAACCCCCTCCACTGTCTGAGAGGAGGGGGGCCAAGCAAGAAGTGAAAACTGAGAAATAAGCCCCGGCCCCGCATTCCTCCGTGATGGCAGCCCAGCCGCCCGCTCCCCCGGCCCCACGGCAGCAGACGCACAGCGCCAGCGGCCAGCCCGTCCTGCTTACCTGCGGAGGCCTCTGTGGACGACCAGGACTTGAGGCTGCTAAGGGCGTCAGGAAAAGGAGGCCAAGGTGGGAAGAAGGCAACGGCCCCCGCGGTCTGATGGGGCCGAGCGCAGCGCTGCAAGTCCTGCGGGACAGACCAGAGGGCACAGTGAGCTCCAAGCCAGCCTCGCGGGCGGCCCCTACCTCCTCCACTGACCTCCGGGCCCTGCCTGCCCGGGCTCGGCTGGCCATCTCCTGGAAGGCTGAGCTGCCCTCCCCAAAGTGGAGCCATCCCAGAAACTGGACGCTGCCCCCCACCTCCCCAGCCAGGGCCTGTCTCCTGAACTTGGTGTTAGAGGGCCCGGCCCGGGCCCCAGCACCGAGGGCCGGCCCTCTGCAGCTGGGCGCTGCAGCCGGCCCGGGGCCCCGGGCGCCCGGCCTCGGGACATGTCTGGTGCTCTGCCCCGAGCCCTCTGCCCCACTGCTCTGTCTTTCAGAGCCTTGCTGGCCTTCAAGACACTGCTCAAGTGCCTCCACGGAGCCCTCCTGTACAGGCCCTTCCTTGCCTTGTTCACCCCCCGGGGGCTTGGGGTCTGGCCGACCCTGTCTCCTCCAGCTTTCTGGAGGCCCGTCTCCTCCCTGGGCGGAGCTTCTGGGCCACAGGAATGAGGTCAGGTTTATCCCTCTCCTCTGAGGCTAGCAAGGCCAGGGACTGTTGGAGGGATGGATGGACAAACAGATGAGTGACAGACAGATGGTGCAGTGAAGGTGTTTAGTGAATAAGATGAATAAAACTGGCCAACTGACGTGTGTCTTAAAGATTTATTTATTTATTTATTTATTTTAAATTTATTTATTTGAGGGAGTGAGCAGGGGGAGGGGCAGAGGGAGAAGCAGGCTCCCCACTGAGCAGGGAGCCTGATCGACATGGGGGCTCAATCCCAGGACCCCAGGATCATGACCTGAGCAGAAGGCAGATGCTTAACCGACTGAGCCACCCAGGCGCCCCTGATGTGTGTCTTGAAATCAGGAAGTCCACTGAGCTCTCCAAGGGCCTCCTGATGCCCTTCCCTGTTAGATTCTAGAATACAGCGTTCAGGTTGGGGAGAGGCAAGAGACTTGGTGAAGCTGATACTCTTCTCTGTTGATTCCCAAATGCAGAAAGCAAGGCCCTGCCGGGGAAAGGGTTTCCTCCCAGGGTCTCACAGCAAGAGAGAGGCAAGGTCAGAGGTAGACCCCAGTTTCCCTGGGGACTGCTCTGCCCACTGCCCAGAACTACCTCGGATGGAGGCCACCATGGCAGCCCCTTCAGCTCCTGCTTCCTCGTGTGTCAGTTCTGCAGGCACCCAGCTTCTCTGAGTCTTGGGGGTCTGGGAGGCCATCTGGTCTGATGGCCCTACATCCAGACCCTACATCTGGTCTGATGGCCTGTGGCTCCAGGTGGGCCCATTGGGGACATTACAGGGAGCCTCAGGGTCAGAGATCTTCAGCCAGGGGGACTTTCTAAAAGCCCCAAGGACACCTTGCTCCCCTCCACAAAGCCTTTGCCGGCTTCCCAAACACGGCTGGAGGGGCATGCACTGGTCACCACCTTAGAAACTAGTTTGGAAGTATCTCCCACCCTGCGGCTTATCAGCAACCCAGCAATTCCACTTCTAGAGATACGTGTGTATGGGAGCACCCGAAGATGTGTACTAGAAATGTTCAGAGCAGTGCTATTCGTAAGGGCCCCAAACCCCAAAAGCCTCCCAGATGGCCATCAACCATAGAATAGATACCTGGTGTGTCCACACAATGGAATAAATACCACACAGCAATGAGGACTAAGGATCTGCAACTAGATCCAATGATAGAGAAATCTTACAAACCCAACAACCCCAAGAAGCCAGACACGATAGAGAACATACTTAAGGGGCCCATTTACAGAAAGGTCAAGAACAGGCAGACCACTCTGTGTTTGTGGTCGACTAAACATGGTGACGGATTCTTTGCAGCAGTAACTCCTTTCGGCGGGGGTGGGGGGGTAGTCTATTCTCTACCCCCTGGATCTGGGCTGCACTTGAGACTTGTTTTGATCAATAGGATTCAGTGAAAGGAACATTTTCTGGCTTACAGAGACTAGGCCTTCAGGCGCACACTGTTTATGGCCTTGGCCCTGTCAGAGGCCAGTCTCCTCTACAGGAGAGTGGGGGGTCAACTGAGGCCACCCAGCCAACAGCCAGCACTGACTGCCAGATGTGACTGAGCCCGATGCCAACCTTCTGGTCCAGCCGGCCCTTCGGGTGACTAAAGTCACATGAGCCCAAGGGAAACCAGCAGAGGGACTGCCCAGGCAAACCCCAGAACTCGGAGACATAATAAATGGTGGTGGTTTGTTTGAAGCCACTAAGTTTTGGGGTGTTTGTATTGTTGGGCAGCAATAGGTGGTGGAGAGCATGCTGTCGGAAATTAGGAGTCATTGTCCTGGAGGGGAAGCAGGGACTGGGAGGAGGCACACAGGGGGTTCTAGGGCATCTGGAATGTTCTTCATCTGTGTGGTGGTTACATGACGGTGTTCATTTCGTGACAATCTGTCAAGCTACACTTTGGATAGGCACACTTTTCTGCATGGACATGATACTTCAATGGAAGCTGAAAACAAACCAACCTTCTGTGGCTCTCCACCCAGCCGTACCAGGTCCAGCCCCGCCCTGCACTGCCCACCTCGCTAGCCCAGCCCCTGCCCTGCTGGCCTCATCTCACTTCCCCCTGCACACTCACAGTGCTGCCTCACACCCCTGCCCCTGGGATGTCTTTGCTCTTCCCTCCATGATTCAAGCTGGAGGGCAGGTGGCACCTCCTCCTGGAAGCCTTCCCTGACTGCCCCCAGGCTTTGCCCAGGTATCTAGACTCACGCAGCTCTCTCTCTGGGGCTGGGCCTTCCTGAGCACGGATTAGACTTTTGCTGTCTCGCCAGCTGTTAAGAGCTCTGCAAGCAAGAGCCCTGTCAGGCTTCGGTGGCACCCTTCCTCCTCTTCCTCCAGGGTCAAGACCTACACCCACGCCCCCCCCCTCCCCCAGAGTGATGCTGTGATGACCAGAGCAGGTTTCGGTGAAGGGGCACTGGGGGGACTGGTGATCACAAGATGCGTTGTAGGCCAGCACCTGCCAAGACCCAGGCTTCTCCCACATACGTCGAGGGTGGGGCTGAATTTGAGGGTACAACGAGGGTCTATGCAATGGAGGAGGGCTTGAGGGGTGCCCTTGTTTTGCAGTACATAATGATACCTGTGAAATGTGTACCACTCCTTCCCTCTTAATGATCTATTAAAATAAAAGAGCAAGGCTGACATGCAGTCAGTGCTGTCTCTCTGCTGAAACAATGCAAAAGACCAGGCAAAGCGGAGGACGAGCTGTAATGCCAGACAGATGGGGCCTCGGCTCTGCTACAAATCCTTGGATGTACTGACTTGTCTCTATCAGCGAGTGCCTAGTGAGAAGGAGAGCCCTCCCCTGTTCTGGCTCCCAGACTGGAGATGCCTGGGGTCTCAGTGGACCCCAGCGCCAGGGCCTCAATCCTTGATGCCCCTCTCTGGACCCCCGCCCCATCTTTGCAGTCCCAGCTCTGTTCTTAACGGATATGTGTGACCTTGGGGGAGTTTCTTCTGGTCTCAGATCCCTCGCTGTCATCCCAGAGATCTGGCTTAGTCAACAATCTCTGATGAGTCACATTTTTCTCTCCCACGGGAGGCCTGGCCCCTGACAGGCCACGGCGGTTCTGAAGCCCAGGTCTCTTTCTGCCTCCCTCCAGGTCCCCACTGTGCCAGGGATGGTGTCTGCCCACTTCCTCCCCACCCCCATGCCTGGGCTATCCCTGGGACATTTTCTCTGGTACCCGGAGTGCTTTTCTAGGAAAGGAAGCTCCTTGGCCAACAGAGAGGCATAGATAAGCCGGAGGACAGCCAGAATGGGAGAGGTCCTAGGAGAGGTGGTCTGCCTGTGGCAGAGGTAACTCCACACACATGAGGACAGCCTGAGTGGGACCAGCCTAATGTTGGAGGGACCCCTGGACTGAGCACACTTTCCACAGGTGCATGTGCTGTCTCCCCAGAGGGGTGAGTGCCCTGTCCCCGGAGGTGTGCAAGCAGTGGGAGTGGCCACATGGTGCTGTGCGTGCTCTGAGCACCGGAACTAGAGCTGAACTCCCACATTTCCCAACCTCCTCTGCCGATAAGAATCACCTGGGCTGCCTGGTAAACCCACAGTGTCCCCAGGCCTCTCCCTTGAGAATGGAAGGCTGTGGGTCTGGAATGCAGCCCAGGAATTTAAATTTTTAACAAGTCCTCCCAGGGAATCCTTTGCATCTGGAAAGTTTGGGGGAGCACTGGCAGATGACCTTCCTGGTCCCCTTGGGCCCCGAGATTAGCGATTCCAAGTTGCCCACTCCAACACCAGCCCTACCCCATCTGGAAGGTAAGGCTGGCAAGAGAATAACTGCATTATTAAAAGAAAAATGATTTAAAAGCTTCAGAAGGGGCCAAAGATATCGGGGGCGGGGGGTTCTCAGCCCCCAGCAGTGCAAACTGGAGCTCCTTCCTAGCCCCCCTGGGCCCCCCCGAGTCATCCAGAAAAGCTCGGCACTGGAGGTGGGGGCGGCGAGTGGACAGCTGTTCAGCTGCTGCTCAGTGAGACCCGGAAAAGCAATTATCTTGCTCTTAGCAGCGAGGCGCTGGCTTTTACCCGCCCCTCCCTCCTCCCTCCCTCCCCCTTCACACACACACACACACACACACCCAGGCCACAGACCCCCAGCTGGCTCTGAACCTGCCTCCCCCCACCCCCAGCCTCCAGATCCCTCTGACTTGCTCAACCTCCGTCCTCAGAGCCCGTTTCCAACACTTAAATCATTTAGCCCGCTAAACCGGAGACGGCAAAATGGGTGCTATTTCTTAAAAACATACAGAGAGCGTATTAAATTATTGATAGCCATTAAACAGGGGGAAAAAATTAAACAGCTCTCAGCTCTTATCAATCATTCATGCAGTTTCCACTGGGGTGTTTTCTGGAGAGTGATCACACGGCCAACCCAGGGAGCCGGCTCCTGCCAGCAAGGAAGGAGCTGGGCTGCATGGAGGTGGGGAGGGGTCCCTTGCAGCCCCCTAGCAATTCCCCGGGGACCAGGATATGCAGGGGTGGGCGGCTGGCACAGGGAGGTCAGCCTCTCCGCTTGCAAACTCCCTCCTCCCCTCTCCACCACATCATTAACAAAGGGACACTCCAACACTGCCTTTAGGAACCCCTTCATTAAATCCTGAGGGCCTTCCCTGAGCGTCTACTATGTGTCAGGCACGCATAGAGCACAGATAAGCTCAAAGCACTCATGCAGGTAACCGGGGGAGCCCTCTGCAGGGAAAGGTGACCACAGGACCTTGTGATAGGGGTCTTGGCGGAGATCCAGAGGGCGACTCAGAGGAAAGGGGGCAGCGTCCGCTGGAGGAGGGGCTGCAGGGGAAGGCTTCACCAGAGAAGTAATTCTTGGGTAAATTCTTGCCCAGAGGGCAGTCCAGGAGGGGCGTTCCAGGAGAGTGGTCCAGCGTGGGCAAATGCACTGCAGCCTGCGTCTGAGCGCTCTGTCCTGTCCACAGCCCCGTGCGTCTTCAATGGCGGTTACTGGCCGTGTGTGGTTAGGGGCTTGGCTGTCACCTCAGCCTCTCCTCCAGGCACTGTTCAAACCCAGGCCAGCAGTGTGGACAGGCAGGAGGTTGGGGTTCACCCCAGCCACCCAGGGCAACAGCACCGCCACCCCTGTACACAGATCCATTTCCTGGCTTTAACTCGGGACACCTAAGCCAGCATGATGCAGGCCACGGAGGCCACAGGGCCGGGACACTGCCGGTCTCCCGGCCACAGATAGGCCTGGCAGAGTTACCCTTTGGAGATGTGCTCCCCATGGCTGCTGAGGGGGGCCAAGGCCCCGGGCGCCAGGGCCTCAGGAGCCAGCGGATACCTGATACCGCCCCACCCCTCCGCTTGGGGACCATCCACAACCAGGGGCCATTTGAGGCTCTGAGGCCAGGCTGGGCGACTGGCGGCCGTGGGGAACAAAGAGGCAAGGCCCATGCCTGCCCCAGCCCCTGCCCGCCCAGCACACCGGGAGAGCCACATTCTTGAATGCCTTTCAGAAGCTCTCACTTCTCAGGAGCCGGGAGCAGGGAGCTGGGAGCGGGGAGGAGGCCCTGCCAAGTGTTGATAGCACCCTCGCCAGAGAAAGCTGCTGTCACAGGGAAACATTCTGGGGAGAGCGGTTGTTTACCACCAACGCCTGGGACTGTCAAGAAATAATCGGAAGAAATTAAATTTGCAAAGTTGAAATATAAAGGAAGCCTCCTCCCCAAGCCCCTGGACATTTCAACCTGGAGGATTAGGCTGCTCTCTTTTGTCTGATTTGGAGAAATATCCTTAAATCTGCAGGGGGTGGGTGGGGGGATATGTATGCAATCAGCCAGGAAGGGCTGGCGGGGGGGGGGGGGGCGCCTGAGCTGTGTCTGGGCTCTGGTATTCACCCTCCCCTCTCTGGGCCTCAGTCTGCTCATCTGCAAAGTGACAGATACACTTGGAATCAGTAAGACCACATGATCATACTGGACAGGGGTAACCTCCGGGTGGTCTGTCCAGTCTACAAGGAACACGCTGGGCTGGGTGGGTCTGAAAAGGTCATCGGCCATCTCCCTGCCTCTACACTGACCCATGCTCAAGCTCTCAGCACCCCTCCCCTGGATTGCTACATATAACCCCTTCCCTCTAGCCCACCTCCACCCAGGTGCAGGGACCCATAAAGGGCTCGGGCCTGAGCCTGCACAGAGCAGGCTGCCATGAAAAGTTTGTTGACCAGCAGAATCAAGACACGAATGGGCAAACGACCCAAAAACGCAATTGAAAACACTTATCCCTGCTCAGGTACCAGTCCTGACTGCCCCCACCAGCTCCTCCCACTGCCAAATTCCCAAGTCCTCGAAGCCCTTCACCTATGAGTCGAGTCCACACTTCTAGACATCTCTCATACTCTCCACACTCCAGCCACACCACAACTACTCAACCTCCTCTAACAACTTCCCTTGGACTTTCATGCCCCGGGGCCTTTGCGTGTGTTATTGCTTTCTCTACCCAGCCAAGTCCTGCTCTGGGTGAAGCTCTATTTCCCCCTTGTAACTGCTGCAACATTTTCCACATTACACTAAACTGGACTCCGTTCACACCTGCTCTGAACTAAACGGGGGGGGCACCATGAACACAAATAGGGTTCCTTCCACCAGCACTTGGCACACGGGGTCAGAGAGGGGCCTCTAACTTTACTATATACAAACTAACCACTCCAGCCCCTGGCCTACAGCCCACAATCAGTTCTTCCTCATGGCTAACCTGCATCACTCCTGCTTTCATTTTAAAAGCCATTCCCTGGATAGTGGGTGAGATGTTCTCAGCCAAGTGTAAATGAAACTGTACTCTTGGAGCTCCCAGAGCCGAGGGAAGGGGCAGGCTTGGGAATTTCCAGGCAATGGCCAGCAGAAATTGGCCACAAATGAATCATTAACTCTCGAGTCGAGAGCTCTGAGTGGCTGGTGCCAAAGTCTCGGGCTCTGGCCTGTGTGGGCCACTTGGCTTCGCTTGGCTCCAGCCTGGGGGTGGCCCCGCCCCTTGCTGGCCATCTGCTTCATCCCACAGCCACTAGTCACTGAGAGCCGAAGCCATCTGGGCCAGAGCAGCCCAGATGTCTTATGGGAGAAGGCATGCTTTTCCCTAGGAATGACTCCAAACCTTTGCCCACACACTTCTATCTTTCTGGAAAGTTATCCCTTCCGGTGCGCTAAATCCCCCTGTTCTTCAAGGTCTGGCCCCAGCCTGTCCTGCCTCCTCTCTTCCCTGCCCATCTGGGCCCATCTTGGCCCCCATAACCTCTGAGCCCCTGTAGCCCTGGCCTGGGTGTCAGGGGCTTGTTTCTTCAGCAAAGCCCTTGCCAGGATGGGAACTCTGCACGTCTTCTGGACCCCAGAAGCTGACATGGGGGGAGGGCACAGACCAGGGAGCCCACACCTGATAGGGATTGTGCATGGGCTCAGGCTGCAGCTGGCAGAAGAAAGCACCTGGGTTGGCTGCGGGGTCTGCAGACCCCACCTAGCTCAGGTGAGACATCATGTCTGCCTCTGGGCCTCCTTCTCAGGGCCTCAGGCCGGTGGGGGTGTGGTCGAAGCAAGAGTAGAGGTGACCACTGGCGGAGCCAGGTGGCCGTGCGGGGCTGGGCACCTGGTTCCCAGAAGTCCGCCGAGGTCAGCGCAGACCACGGGGTGCCGTCGTGCAGGCCGGGGTGTGATTCCGCCACACCTCCTCTAAGCTGCCCCGAAGAAGGGCCTGGACTCTTGGGTGGGGACGGACGAATGTGAAGTCTGGAAACATAGGTACTATTGGAATGTGATGTCAGTGGGTCATTCACTTATGCATTATCTGTGCTTCCGAACCCAGCATCCACCGCATGGCGGTCAGGCTGGTGACAACACCAACGAACACCTCCAACTCGAACGGCCGCTGCGTGTCAAACTCAACACACATTTCTCACGGATCCTCCCAGCACACCACAGTACATACTATCACTATGCCCATTTCAAAGATGAGGAACGCACGCTTCCTAGAGATCCAGGTACCAGGAAGTCCGTGCCAAAGTCCCAGGGCTACACTCTGACAGTGGGGGGATCGGATGGAGGCCCAGGCCCCAGCACCCGCCCCACCCCCACGTGCCCAGAGCCCCTCATCTTGCACACGCAGAGCTGGAACCAGTGCCCTGGGCACCCCACCCTTTACAGGGCGCCTTTCTCATCTGACTCTCAACAGAGCCCCAAGAGAGGGCCAGCAAGGGTGACTATGACCACATCACAGACTGGGAGAGTGAAGCTTGATGGGGAAGGGCCCTGACTTAGCCAGCAGCTTTTCTACTCCTCGAATCCTCGCGATGCTGTTGGAACTGCTTTATGGATGGGAGGACGCTGAGGGTGGGCTAGGCCAAGCTTGCTGCCATGCGCTGCGGACAGAGCCCGGGTGTGTGACCTGCTCTGCCCGGCTCCCGACTGGGCTTCTCCCATGACACGGGGCTGTCCCTAAGGCCTGGCACAGCATTTGTGTGGGCTGCTGAACCCAGTGGGGAGAGGAGACGTAGGGGTGCTGCATGGGGGCCTGGGGACCGGTGCTGCGTGCCCCCTCAGCCTCCTCCTGTGGGAATGGGAACGGGCTGGAGTACCCCGGAGCATGAGCCCACCTCCCCACTTCCCCACAGGACTCTGGGCCACGTCACTCTGCTTTCGTCTACCACGGCAGAGTCTCAGGATGAGCCTACCGATCAGGAGAGGGTGTCTCGGCCAGCCCCGCGGCTCGCCGTGTGTCCAAGCACGTGTGGGTGTGTGAGTGTGGATGGCATCGATCTGAGGAAGACAGGAGTGTGCAAGGGGAGCAGGTGGGCAGGCGGCCATCCGCAGGACTGCGCGAGAAGCCCGTTGCCGCTGCTATGCTCACGGAGTCAGGCCTGTCCAGAACAAGCCCATAAATCAGGACGCTGCCTGCCGCAAGCATTAAATCACTGTCCGTGGGACACAGTGCTTAGTCGGGGAAGCAGCCCCATCGGGCCCAGGCCCACCGTCTAGGGTGCAGGGTCGGGGGGTAGCTGGTGTTGGCTCAAGGCCGCCCCCAATCAGACCTCACTCCTGCTAGCCCACGAAGCCCTGTCTCCCTCTGCCTTTGCTCTGGTTCTACACTTCTTCCTCTGCTCTCAGCCCGGGACCCCTTATTTCATCCCCCAGGTTGAGGGCTGCTCTCTCACCCCCAGCCCTCAAGGCTTCCCCCAGAGACCTAGGTGTGCCAGGGGTGCGGGTGGTGGACAGCCCACTTCTGGGCAGGAACACTGACTGGGCTGCTGTCACCGGCCCTCCTGTGAGTCACCGCCTCCGCCTGGCCTCACGTTCCCTGTCTATAAATCGGAGACTGGAACGGGCCCTCGTGGGGCTCCTCGTCCTGAGGATCTGACGCCCAGGGAAAAGATCCTCCGTGGAGGCTGATTAATTATGACTATTAATAATACAACCATCTGTATCTCGTGGCAGAGCAAGGATGATTAAAACGGCCCCATGCCCCAGCGGCAGAATAAATGGGTCTCCGGGTGGGCCAGGGTGTCAGCACCAGGCGTGTGAGCAGATCCGTGGTGGCTGTGTGTTGGGGGGGGGGCTGTTTATACTGCTCTGCACAGAAAGATGCAGAGAGGAGAGAGACAGGCAGGCAGATAGACAGACAGATGGCTGCGAGCTGGCTCATCAGCTGAGGAGCGAGGGACAGTTACCCCATGCCAAGGCTCTTGGGCAGGATTTTCTCTGCCTACCACTGGAACAAACCAACTGGGCCTTTCCACTTCTCTTCAACACCCTCCAGCCCCCATCCCAGAGTAGAGCCCAGAGGCCTCAGTTGCAGGAGTTAACAAAAGAGTAAGGGATGGGGATATCCTTTATCCATAGAAGTTCTGGACACTTGCGATCTGCCAGGGTTGGGCCAGCCCCCCCGAGCCAGCACTCTAGGAATAGACTGGGGACCACCCATTCCATGGCTCTGTGCCCTGGACACTCAGGTCCCCCTGCCCTCCACAAGCCTTGCCCTAATAGCCTCCCTCTAATGGGTAAGCCTTTCTCAGCACCCCCTCATGCATTGGGGCTGATGCGTGCTCTCCCTACTCCCACCACCCTATGGGGTCCAGTGCACCCTGGACCTCGCCCGTCCACCTGAAATACTTCCTCGGTATACGTATCCACCTCTCACCTCACGTTCACCAGACCATGAGATGCTCTTGTTGACCCACCTCTATGATCCCTCAGTGCCCATGATCAGGACACGGCCTGGGAGAGGGACCCCTTGCCCTGCACTCACCAGCTGGCCCTTGAGAACCCTCACCCTGAGCCAGCCACTGTTAACCTGTTAATAGTCACAACAGCCCTATGTTGTATTTATGCCCATTTTATAGATGAAGAAACTGGGGTACGGAGAGATCAAGGGACTTGCCAAAGGTCACATGGCCAAGAAGTGGTTGAAATGCAAAGCAGTCCATTTGGCTCCAGAGCTCCTACCCACTAGGCTACAAAGATTCCAAATGAACGAGGGAAGGAAGGGAGGGAGGGAAGAAGGGAGGGAGGGAAGGAAGTTAGCTGGTTTAAACATCAGGATGCATAAATTTAGTCTTTTGAGCTTTCTTTGTGAGTAGAAGGTGAAATGGCCAGGAGATGAGTGCCAGGTCTCTGCATTAACTAGCTTTATGACCTCAAGCAAGTCACTTGCCAACTCTGGGCCTCAATGTCCCCATCTGTAAAATGGGGACATATGGGGCTGTCTCACCTACTGACCAGATATGAGAGCAGTGGTAGAGTGAGCACCCAGAGGACAACAGAGCACGACCATGACGTCCATATACACGGCAGCCAGGATTTCCAAGCCAGCAGCCTGCGTGCCTGCTCTGGTGGGGACCCCAAGAACAATGGATGGGGGGTATGAAGCTTTGGCTGCACACTGACTATTCTCGGGTCTGTCAACCCACTTCCTGGGCGCCTAACCAGTATGCAGCCTAGGGCTAGCCACGGCATATACAGATCAGCACACAGGCTTCAGAAGCCTGGCCTACAGTGTGGTTGGGGGGCGCCCCCTGCCTCCTGGGCTGCCCACGGAGCACCTGCTTCATTCCAACCGGAGCTTCTGTCTCCATCACTGGCTGACCACCATGCCTGGTGCTGGCAACGCGGTAGGGACTGAGGCCAGCCACAGGCTTGGAGGAGCTCCCAAGTGACAGGAGGTCAGGCATGTCACCAAGCTCCCCGCCCACACCACGGCAGCCATTAACAATCAATCCCCATACTCTCTTTCAGAGTCAAACGTGACCTTAGACTTGCTTTTCAAAACAGCACTCCAGGCTGTTCCTCCCAGGTGGGGCAGAAAACGAAACCTATGGTATTTGACATGCCTGCTGGTGGAGCAACTCCCACCCTCACCGGTAAGGCCTGGACCCTGTCAGAGGGACCCCTGTGGCCCCTCTGTTATGAAGCATAGCGGTCACCTGCGAGCGTCGTGCGGGCAGAGGACAGTTTGCCAGAGTGTTCTTCTAATTGCCCGTCCCCGTCCACTCCTCTACGAGGAGACAGAAGGTGAAGGAGGTTGGCAGGGAACTGTGAAGATACGGGCAACGTGAACAGTGCACTGGCCCCATATGTCCCAGCAGCCCACCTGGTTTTTGTCAATCCCTCCTGCCATCTAGACTGCCATTTATTTAATATTGTTCTTTTTTTTTTTCTTAAAGATTTTATTTATTTATTTGTCAGAGAGAGAGCTCAAGCTAGGGGAGCGGCAGGCAGAGGGAGAAGCAGGCTTCCCGCGGAGCAGGGAGCCCGATGTGAGGCTCGATCCCAGGACCCTGGGATCATGACCTGAGCTGAAGGCAGATGGTTAACCCACTGAGCCACCCAGGTGTTGCTTAATATAGTTCTTGAAATCAACTCACAGTTTTTGCTAAACTACATTTATTTTTTTAAAAAAACTTTATGGTCTTACCTTAAATACACAATTAGCCTCCCTTGCCAGGAATAGAAGTTGAACATAAAAGCCAACGCAAGGAGAGTGGACCGTGGCATTACTCTGCTGCCCATCTGCTGGAGGGTTCAAGGCCCTGGCCTCTCTCTGTTGGAAAGGGAGACCAGCAAGCATCCCAGGCCCTGGAGGCTGTCCTCAAAACAGCCAGAAGACTAGAGGGTACAGGGTGGGGCAGGGGGCAGAGGGGTTTTCTTGGTTGTGACAAATGTAGCCCATGAGCCCCTGACAGTCACCTTTGTGTACCTTTGAGGAGCACAAACGCAGTGCAGTGACACTTGCCGGCTCTGAGAGGTGGTAGGTAACAGGTCTCTGATACCCAGACGAGGAAACAAGAGGCTCAGAGAGGTGAGCCTGCTGGCCTGAGGTCACACAGCAGTGAGCGGCCAAGCCAGGCCTCTGACTCGGGCCTTCTGACCGAGCGCAAGGCTCCTCCCTTTCTGCTGCCCCTACCATCTCGATGCCACCTGGAGTCGCTTAGGCGGAGGGAGTCACTCTGACCCGCGGCTGGCGTGGTAACGGTTTTTATACCTGAGGTTAACAACTGTGATTTAAGAGGTTATTTGTCTTAATTTTTGGGAATCGGTTTCGCAGGGAGGAGATAACTAACACATCGGGCTTGGGAAGCTAGTCTTTTTAGAAAATATTTATAGCGTTTCAAGACAGTTTGGTGGCAAATGGATACAGCATCTGCTATTTTCCGCACTTTCCACCACAGCTCCAAAACCCAGAGCAGTGAAAACACACACACACGCACGCACGCACGCACGCACACACAACAACCACAATAGCAACCACATCGATGCTGATAGGAAATCCCAGCCCATCCCTTCTTTGAGAAATCAAACACAAAACAAAACTGGCGTGAGTTCAGGGCTCATTACTGCCTCTGGTTGGAGCCCCAAAGTGCCTCTCCTAGCAATACCTAAGCTGATGCTCAGAAAGCCAAGGCCAGTGGGCCAGTCCCCAAGGCCACAGTGAGGTTCACTGCCTCCAGGGTTAGGTTTGGCAGGACGCCCGGGCCCAGGATTGTGGCTCTCAGAGGAAGCCCAGACAGCAGAAGAGCCCCTCCCCTGAAATTTGGATTCCTGCTGTCAACTGAAGAGGGACAGGGAGAAGGCAACGTCCAGAAGCCAAAGACATTTCATGAGCTAGAAGCTGAGCTTCTGAGGTCTCTCTCCTCACATTACCTCCACAGTTATTCATCCCTCTGACGTCAGTGACGTTTAGGACCCCATTTTGCAGATGGCAAAACTGAGGCTTTAAAAATCCCAGTGATTTTCCTGAGGACACAACTGCTTGTATGGTAAGCTGGTCCTTTTGACCTTCCACAGGCAACCTGGCATTTCCGACTGATCTCCTGTGACCATCCTTCAGGTGGCTTCTATGCCATACTCATCGGCACCCCAGGGACCTGCAAGGCATCTCCATGGCCCCGTCTTTACCCGCATCACGACCCTCAATACCAATCCTCTTTACCCAAAACGCAGCATCTCAAGCTACAGGACCCTGAGGACCTTTCGCTCCATCCTAGCATCAGGTGGGAATTCCAAGGCCCAGAGAGGGGAAGGGACATATTCAGGGTCACACAGCTGGCTGATGACAAAATGAAGGCAAACCAGGTTTACTGTTAAAAATCCCAAATGTGTTGGGGCGCCTCGCTGGCTCAATCGGTAGTGCATGGGACTCGATCTCAGGATCATGAGTTCAAGCCCCACGTTGGGTATACAGCTTACTTTAAAAAAAGTCCCAAACGTGTTGCTAACTCCCTCTGTCCTTGGCATCCTGGTTCAGACACACGAGGACCCACGGTTACTTCACAATAAGTCAATCCAGCTGAGAAGAAGGCTTGGTAGAGGACACACAGGCCTTGGGTCAAGCTGATGGCAAATGGTGCTCCAACATCCCCCAGCAGCACGCCTTCTGGTCTGAGCAGCCCAGCCTTTTGGGCAGAGCCTTCAACCCCCTCTGCCCCAAGGATGCTGACACTGCCCACCCCCACCCACGCCCGCTTCCAAGTCAGGGAACCGGAAGGCCCTCATCCATCATGCACTGGGACAAAACCCCAGGCCAGGCCCCGAGGGAGCAACCGCCCACACAGCCTGGCTGGAGGCTGGCAGAGAGCCTCCGGGAGGAGAGCTGTGCCAGACGGGGGCCTGGCACTCCCCAGGCAGCTGCTCCCTGAGCAACCCTCTGGACTCAAATGTTGACAGGTATAGCAAATGCAAAGCATCCACAATAGCCTGCTCCCCAGATCCTGTTCTGCCTCCATCCTCTACTGGCCCCTTCTGGATCAGTTGCCCTCTCCCCACCCCCAACAGTGCAGGCATCAAACGCAGAAGTCGAGGAGCCCTCCTTCATTCTGGTACTCCCTCTCAGCCAAGCCATCTGCCACTTCCACCGTCCATCCTCCCTGGGTTCTAACCTGCCCACCTCTCTCCAGCTCCTTTGCCTGGACGAGGGTAATAGCCCTTCACTGGCCTCCCACTCTCACTTCCCTCCTGTTCCTCCTTGCAGGCATGGAGCAAACCTTTTCCTGTTTATAGCCCTCCCCAAGGCATCCCCACGGCCCATACACCCTGTGCTTCTGGCCCCTGCCCACCTCACCAAGTACACTGCCTGCCCCTGCACCATTGCTGCTCTCCAGCCCCACTGGTTTTCCTGCCCCAGGGCCTTTGCACCTGCTGTTCCCGCTCACCACCTCCTCCCCCCAGTATGGTGAGCTCCATTTTATTTAAGTTTCTCAGGGGGTCCTTCCTAATAGCCCTTGTCTAAAGTACATGCCCCTCACCCACCCCGGTCACTCCACAACATCTAACTCTGTATTATTTCTGTACCGTACGGACTGCAAGCTGATTGTTGTTGAAGCATGTACTTATTTGTTAATTGTCTCTTGTCCCCACCCCGATGACGTTAGTCCCGGAGGGTCAGCACCTTGCCAGGCTGGCTCCCTGCTCTATAGTTAGCAACTAGAATAATGCCTGGCACCAAACCGATGCTCAGTGAGTGTTTGTTGAAGGAACAAGTGAGTGAGCATCCATGATCTTGTCAGCTCAGCCCCCACCCCCACAGCCAAGTTGGGAATGATCTCACTTCACTGAGGAGGGCATAAGTGAGATACCAAGAAGTGCCCCATACGCCCACGAGCACTCAGCGGTGGAAGTGGCAGCATGTTCCCTCGGGACCAGGCCTCCTGATGCCCAGACTGAGGAAGGTACAAAGATTAGAGAATAAGAGCCCATGGAAAAAGCATGAAATTGTGTGGCTCCAATATTTCTCTTGCAACTTGAAATGTCGCCTCTCTGAAAACCACATCCTGCCCCTTGTGAGCTGGGCTTGGCCTCAGCTCCCAGCTGTGGGCAGCCTCGCTGAGATCCCCCACCCTGCTCCTTCTCTTAGTGGGTCCTGGAATCCACTGGCCCAGCCCCGAGGCAGACAGCGGGGAGAGGGGGGCAAGGGAGGCCTCCCCTTCCTAGTGGGGCAGGAGGAGGGGGCTGAGCCAAATGCGGGTCACGCTGCTGCGCCCACAGCCCTCTGAGAGCTAAAAATAACTATGTTTACACACTCCCAGAGCTGGGATTTCTGCCTCCCTGTCAGGAGGGGTTCAGGACCTCGCTGTGTCCGCATTACCCACAGCACATCTTACACTGGGGTGGGCCGGTACCTGGTCCAACGCAGGCGAGGACCAGGGCTTTCTGGGTTTGCTTCCTCGGGTTGTTCTAGGAGGAGGGAGGTAAGGAAAGCGGCGGGAGCTGAGAGCCCATCAGGAGGGAGCTTACCGCTCCTCCTCCCCGGGGTTAGAGACACAGCTAAAGCAGGGGGTACAGAGAAGGTGGCCAGAACCTGAGCCTTGTGGGTGCCCGGCCAATTTATCTCAAAGCTTTGGGGGCCAGGGCGCCACGGAGAGCCTGGGGCCTGGTGGGTTGTCCAACTTGCTGTGTGAGCTGGAGCCGGCCACTTGCCCTTTCTGGTCGTCAGTCACCGCTCTGCATGAAGGCAACTGGCAGTGAGTAACTGACACCTTGCTCCTCGTGTCTCCCTCCCAGAGTGTGCAGCGCCCCCAGTGCCTCCTTAGCATGCGTGCTGGCCCCTGGGGCCCCATGGCTTGTCTTCGTGCAGGATGACCAGGTACACTTGCCAGAACAGTCATCACCTGGCTCCCCTCCTCCCTCCCTCCCTGTCCTGGTTCACCCCGATGGACTTTAACACCAGAGGGGTAGGTGCCAGTCGCCTGCCTAGCGGCGGCCCCTCCCTCTGCACAAATAGGCCCTTCTCTGACCTCACGGCTCCTATGAATGTGGCCATGCCAAGAAGAAACACGCGGGGTGTTGGAGGACTGGCACCCTGCTCGGTCACCCTCCTCGGGCAGGAAGTGACCTCGGCACTGACCTCCGCTAGACCCCCCGCCCCCCAATAACCACCAGGCCGAGGACCTTAGGCCTCTCAGGATCTAGCAGCCCCTGGCCTTTCTTCTCCTGGCTTGGGAGACCTGGCTGACTTGTTGCCCCTAGATGGGAACAAAGTCCATGCCTTCTGGCCTGACTTGAAGGGCTGTAGCGCTCCAATAAATGCCTCTGGTCCTCTGAGTCTTTGCAGGGGCTCTTCCCTCTGCCTCTGATGCCCTTCCCCCACTTCTTGGCCTGAGAATCCCCCAGTCATCCCAGAGGACTAAGTTGCTGCCTTCTCCAGCAGAGTGAGCTCGGCGCCCCACCAGCGCCGCGTGCCCCCCTCCGTCAGATAGTCAGGAGCTCCCC
Organism: Callorhinus ursinus; assembly: GCF_003265705.2. Taxonomy (NCBI): domain Eukaryota; kingdom Metazoa; phylum Chordata; class Mammalia; order Carnivora; family Otariidae; genus Callorhinus; species Callorhinus ursinus. The sequence goes on from NW_027397093.1 coordinate 7,077,823, forward strand.
TGAGGCAAGGACCTTGCCCCCGTCACCCACAAAGCTGGTGCAGGAAGGGCACTCTGTAACCGTTTGCTGAATTAACTCTCGAGCTAAGAGCTCTGTCCTGTCTCCTTTCTCCAGCCAAGTCCAACCCTGAGACACCTCCACATATCCCTTCGAGAGTCTGCAATCTGCTATCAGCTCCACCCTTGGCCTTCAGAGGCTCCTGTGGTCTCGGGACCTCTCGGAGGCCCAGCCTCTGTGCTGCTCATCAGACCTGCAGCGCTCCCGCAGCCTCTGACATGCACCCGCCCACGTGCGCCGGGTTGCGGCCGGCATCTACACCATCACACCCGTGCCCCGGGATTCTGTGTGCACAAGCCAAGGGCACCCCTCAGATACCACGGCACCCAGTGCTGCCCCCCTCCACCTGCCCCATGCAGCAGCGCTGCATCCCTGCTCCCGTGGCCAGGTCCCCACCAGTATTGGGCCTTGTGACTTCTGTCCTGGAGGGCAGGGCTCTCAAGGGCCCTGTGACAACATCCTTCAAGCTGCCACCACAGTGATCGTTCTATAAATCAGATCCTGGCTAGGTCACCCCTCCCCTCCAAATCTTTCCTTGTTGACCCTGCAACAAGGATAAACTTTAAGGCGTGGATGGCATTTAAGGCCCTCCAAGGATGTGATCAGGTCCCCCACTGAGCTCCTCAGGCTCCCACCCACCCAGGTCTGATGCCCCCCCCAACTATGCCTTTTCTGCTGAGCACTGCCTGACTCATCTTTTGGGGTGCAGCTCAAAGGTCACCTCTTGTGGGTAGGAAGCCCTCCCTGAATACCCTTCCGTGGCAGCCTGACCTAAGCTGCACCACTCAGCTAGGCTATGATCATAGCCACTAAATCCCACGGCTGTAGGGATGCTGGCCCGTCTTATTCCCTAGTGAGGCTCTGAGCTCCTGGGGTCAGGCTGGGATCTGTTACCCAGAGCCTGGTACAGGGTTGGCACTCAGCAGACATATTCTGAGCATCATAGGGCATGGCCCCCCGCACCCCCAATCAAGGACTCTCATTTCGGCGATAAGCAAAGTGATGTTCAGGGGGGCTGCGGATTTGTTTAGGTCGTGTATGCAGTAGTGGTGGGAGCCATGCAGGGTAGGAAGAGCCAACACCCATGCTCCTAGGCCTCTGGGACCCGGCCCTCTAGGTAGTGAAGAGAGCCACCTACTCTTCCTTCTAAGGCACCCGCAGCTACTGTACCTTGCAGCTTCTCAGCGCCGCACCCAGCCCCCACTCCCACAGGGGCCTGAGCTCTCTCTGGGCGGAAGGGGACACTTCCTCCAAGCCCAGCCACTGGGTGGGCGGTAGGGGGAGGGGTGTATGGAGAGAGATTCTTCTCAGGCAAGTCACCTGCACAACGCAGGACCAGCCATCTTCCCGGACCCAGAACAAGTACCAGTATCAGCACCAGGAGGACCTGTAGGGGTCACGGAGGCTCCAAGAGGAGCAGAGGCAGCCTGGGGCAGAGCTGGACCCTGATGCCACCTCTCCCTGCTCGATGTGCAGTGCAGGGCCCCCTGCCTTTTCCACACCCCAGACTAACAAGATTGCTTCCTCTTTCCTGAGGCCCCAGGGGGCCTTGCAACCTGGCCTTCCTTTCCAAGCGAACACAGATGCAAAACCAGTGAGTAAATCCTAGGTTCCTGCAAAGCCAGGAGAGGAAGGAACACATTAAAGGAAAACTGGGGAGGGACCCCTGTCCAGTAGGGCCAGGGCACATGTGCTCAGGGAACCCCCCAACCCCCAGGAGCACTGGCTTCCCAGCTATGGCACACCCAACTCCCAGGCCCCCGGGGTAGGTCCCAGCAGGCTGGTGGCAGTCGACTGCATCAGAACGACCCCCCCTGCCCCAAGTCCTTCCCACCACCAGGGAGTCCTCTAGGCTCTGGGTTCCAAGGCTGTGGCTCTGGGGTGGGTGTCAAGGAGGCTGCTGGCCTTGCTGGCTTTCAGGGCCTGCTCCCTGGCAGGGTGCAGTGGGGAACATCTGACCCATGGCTGGGATTTCCTAACAGAGTGGTTCCCATTTGGCTCACCTGCCAGGTGGAGCCAATCTCCTCCTGCCAAACCCCAGGAGCCGATTCCAATGCTCTACACTCAAGCCTGAGTCTCAGAACTTCCCCCCATTCCCCGCCAGAGGCACCAACAAGCGACAAAAAGCTGCAAAAGCCTGAACCTGTCCACTGCCCACTTGCTAATTAACCTCGCCGATCATGATGGTGACCTCACAGGTCCAGTCCTCGGACAGGTGCCGGCCCTGTCCCCACAGCATCTCCTCCCTCTGGCACTGACCCGTGTGCCCAACCCAGCCTCTGCAGCAACGGGGCTCCGATCCCAGCTCTGCTTCCTCCCAGCTGTGTGAATGTTCTGCCTCACCTCCCTGAAGCTCATGTGTATGGCTCTCAGGTTCCTGGAGTCAACTAAGACAGCCGTGCAAAAGTAATGCTGGTATCGGTCAGGGGCTTCCAGCGCACCCGAGCCTGTTCTGAGCCCCGTACCACCATTAATTCACTGATGCTCACAGGATCCCTCTAGGTGGCTCTGCTACCACACCCCTATTTTACAGATGAAGAAACTGAGGCACAGAGTGGTCGAGAGTCACTTTCCTGAGGTGGCCCAGTTGATAAGCGTGGGAGCTAGGATTCAGTCCCAGCGGTCTGGCTCCAAGGCATATGCACTAAACACCACGTGATACTGCTTCTGAGGAGCTCCTACCTTCTCTCCCTGACCCTGGGGGCCTCACCTTGTTGAACTCCCTGCTCCCCCATCAACCAGGGCACATGGTGCTTCTGGTCCTCTGAGTGCCCCGTCGAACAGGCCCTCCTCCCTGATCAACCGCATTAGCTCAGACACTCACTCCTTCCACTTTCCCTCTGACCTTGACCCTTAGGTTGAAATGACTACTCCACCATTCTCCCTCCCCAAGGCCAAGGCTTCCATCGAAGCTCCTGGAGCCACCAAAGGCGGGCCCAGTGGTGTTCTGGACGTGGCAGGATCCCGGTAAATACTTGTGGGGTGGCTGAGTGACACATAGGTCCAGAAGCCTCTGATTTTGCCCATCTCATGGACTGATGTTGCCTGAGAAGTTCTTGGTCATGAGGCCCCATAGAAGGGTCCCGGTGGATGTCAAAGCCCCTCCAGGAGCTCTTCTTCCTCCTATTGCTAGTGGGGAGGGCAGTTAGCATCCAGGCAGCCCGCAGGGAGGTGCCATGAAGACCACATATGTAGTGAGCACAAAAGCCCAAAGTGACAGAAATTGATAAAAACTTCACCACACCGCTGACACCCCATATATCAAAGGGCCCAAATCTCATTCTCTGCTTGCCTCCAATTTCTACCAGAGCTTGCCGGCTGCACGTTTATTGAGAAGTTTGTGATCTGACAGGCACTGTATTACCAACATTAATGATGCATCAGTCTCTAGAATTACTGGGGAAACAGTCCAATTGATTTTATTATTATCTTGAGTTCTTCACATTTCATTCCAGGCAGCTTCGCTACCAGAGTTTTTAAGCAAGGACCAAAGTAAATAAAGGTGTCGGGGCTGGGGCTGACTCAGGTGGGAGAACCTGAGCTCATTCCAGGACCCCTGGTGACCGTCCTCCTCCCTCCTCAACAGCAGGAGGGCCCCTGAAATACCAGGTGGTGAAGAGTGGCAAGTGTGGTGTCCCCAAAGAGAGTCGAGCCGGGGGACAGAGCAAGAGCTCAGAGCAGGCCTCCCATTCATGCTGCAAAGATGGAGGTGGCTGGTGGGAGGCAGAAACAACCATCGATGTCATCCTGTCATGCGTCCCTTGGCTGGGGCAGGGAGCTGGCCCCTTATGAATGCACAAGCAGATCCGGCCCCGTGTTCACACCTGGGCCCATGCCCACAGCAGGCCTAGCAGCTCTGCTGGCTTGTCTGGAGGCCAGTGGAAGACCCAAGGCAAGGTGAAAGATGTGGGTGGGGCCCACCTTGTCTCAGGCCACTTAGCCCCAGCAGCATGAGACTCCTTGCAAAGTTTCTAGAACATGTAAGCACTTTCCAGTCTCAGGCCTGCCTCTGCATGGGATATTCCCTCTGCCCACATGCCCCAACATCTCATGGCTCTTCTCAGAAAGGCCCTCCTGCCACAAGGGCCCCCACGCCCACCCCTTCCCATTCTCCAGGCAGTAGCCCACTTGTTTCTTTCTCAGTTCTTACCATAATTTATAAAGGGGCATTGGTTGACCCGTTTCCCCCCTTTGGCTCCCTGCAGACAGGGACCTTCTCTGTCTAGTCACTGTGACAGCCCCAGAGCCCAGCAGGGTGCTACCCCCTGCAGGCCCCCTCACCCACGTGGGGGAATGAGTGCCCGAGTTTGAGTGTAGGCAGGGACAGAGGAGCTAGTTTCGAGTAGTCCCTGAAGGCAGCATTTTGAACCAAGAAGGTCTTGAGAAGATGGCTGGTTGTTTCAGGGCTGGTGTTCCTTGCCCCACCCCTGACCCCCACACTAGAGGTCCTATGAAACACTCTCTCTTCTAGCTCCTGGGGCAAACACCAGGCCGTCAGCACTCAGCTCCCACTCCTTCTCCCCCTCAGCGGCCTCCAGGACCCCTCAGAGGCAGCAGGGGCAAGTGGGAGACGGAGGGCTTAAGGTCAGGCCAGGGACTGGATTCCAATCCTGGCCTTGCCATGTAAGCAGAGCATCTAACTAATGGTACCAAGTTCTGCCCAATCGTCTCCCTACGAAATGGGGCGGGGGGGAAGCCTGTGCCGCGCTGCCCCGCCCCGCCCAGTCTCACAGGGACCTCGGGAGATGTCAGGTTCAGCAACAGGAGTGGAAGTTTTCCTCGGTGGCCATGCACAGTGTGCACATACAGCACCTTTAATGCTAATGTCTGCTGACGTTCAAACTGACCATGAGGACTGAGGTGCGAGGGCCCCAGGTGACCACAAGCCACGGATCCCCTAAAGGCTTGGAACGTTGAAGACTGCACTCTGAGGGGAAAACACCACTGCACCTTGCAGAATAACTGGGCATCCAAGTGGGGGTGCAGGAGTCCAGGTGATGTCCCTGGGCGAATGGCTGCCAAGGGTCCTTGTTCACGCGGTGGTATGTATCAGGTACATTCCAGGCCCAGGGCAACAGACAGGCGTGATCAGAAGGCCGGGGAGGTGGCAGGTCTGCCCTCAGAGCAGTCAGATAAGAAGGGCTGATGATCCTTATCTGGGCGGAGTGGTGAGCTGGAGACTGGAGAGGCTGAATGACCAAGCTGGTGAAGTCCATCTGAGCGGGGCTGCCTTGAACAAGGGTCACTGTGGCAAGTTCTGTGAGTTCACAAGGTGAAAAAATAGGGGTGGTCTTCTAACTCCTGGCATTATGGCTAATATTGGTGTATGGCGTTATCTGGACTTAAATCAGACTATTTGACTGAACAGATAGTATTCTGATTTGAAGATAGATTTTTTCTTTCCTGAAATAAGGATTCCAGATATAATTTATTTTTGAGCACTTCCCATGTGCCTGGCTCCATGGTAAGCACTAAGCATATACATTAGAACACTTCCTCTTAACAACCTCCATCACCTCAACCGCTGACAGCAAAGCCGAATGCTGACGGTCCCGATATGAATCTGGCCGGCCGGGGAGCTGGAGTTCCTGGCCCCTGTGGGACTGGAACAGCCCCCTCTGGCCTGAGGGTCCCGGGCCCCTGACCAGCATCCACCCCACTGCCTTCCGAAGAGGAGAGTGAGGTCCAGGGAGGCCGGGGACTTGCCCCAAATCACCCAGTTATCCCACGGCAGGGCAGAGACAATGGGTACGTTGACAGGAGTCAACCCTACCTCACTTAATTCTCAAAAATCACCTGGGAAGTAAGTCCTTCTCATTTCAAGGCCAAGGAATGGCAGTCTCCAGAAACCGAAAGCACTGCTAGGCGCAGAGCGAGCGTTTGTCCCCCACTATCCATGGCTACCCCACCACCCTGACTCCCGGAACCCGGCTCTGGTGCCTCCCTCCGAGCTGCGGGGAGAGCAGAGGTGTTCACAGCCTCTGAGCCCCGCGGCCCAGCTGGGTGCACCTAGCTTGTGATGCTGTGGCCCCGGGAAACAGGCCCGACTGCTGCTGGACTCACCCGGCCTGCCCATGCCCGGGGAAGCCGAGCCGGAGGACGGGTTCCTTGCCATGTTCTTACTCAGTTAGGCCTTTTCTGTCCAAAGGGCAGCTGTGACGTGCCGAACGGGTCTGTGGTGTCAATACGAGCCCAGCATTGTAGGCAGGGACATACAATGCCTCCGGTCGACTGTTTATTTATAAATCCACCCAGTGCTCACCGTGGCCTTTACGCTCAGCTCTTTCCCAAAATGCAAATTGACTTCTTCCTGTAAGTCAAACCGGCTTGAGCTGATAAAAATCATCCCAAACGGGTTCTTTTTATCTCCCCAATACAGAAAGTCCTCTGCACCCCACACCTCCTAGAAAGAGGAAGATGGCCTCACACTGCTTCGTGGGGACTGACCCAGGGATGGGCCCTGAAGAGGCATCCAGGGCATGTAAAGGGTCAACGAGGGCAGTGGGAGAGAAGGTTCTAGACTCTGAGACTTGTGCCTCTGACACATTCTAGCTTTGTGGCCTTAATCTCTCTGAGCACCACTCCATTTGTGCATGTGTGTTAAATGGGGATAAAAATAGTCCCTTCCTCATAGGGTTCTTTGGCAGATCAAATGAGATAATGCACATACACCTCCCAGCACAGTGCTGAGACCCTAGTAAGTCTCCTGAACATGGTGGTGGTGGTGAAGAATATGAAAATAATCATCACTATTATTATTATGGGACCAGCCACCCAGTCACTCTTGCTGGGTGGCTTCAGGATGGTCCCTTTTATGCTCTGGGCCTCAGTTTCCCCAATGGACAGCGAGTCCCCAGGAGCCTTTTTCCTACTGGCTGGTCACTCAGCCCCTCAACTACCGGCCTCCTATGCAAACAGCTTTGGTGATCAGAGAAACAAAATCTGTTCTGAAAAAATTCACCCATCTTATAGGAAAGCGAGCTACCCGGCTGCCAGCTGCCAGCAGGTGCGGGGATTTCTGAACGGCCACGAGCATCACATAAAGGCACATGCCTTGTACAAGGCTTGCTGGGGAACAGCCGGGACCTGAGAAGGGCTTGCTGGGGCTAGACTCAGAAGGGCGCCTCCAGGGAGTGGGGCAGGTAGTGCAAGAACACACAAATGGACCTGGAAGTCGCCAGAGACGGAGAGGCATGCACCGGGCCCTCTTGGTGGCAGTTCCGAAGCTCACGAGGAGGCATCACGGTGCTGTCATGACAACCGGGCCTGCCAGGCCCTGCCCCAGAAGGACGCCCCAGCCTTGGTCTCCTAGCAGGGAACTCCTGCACGCATCCACCGCCTCGCTCAGCACCCCGGGGGGCTGGGATTACCGGGACCGATGCAGTCCCGGAGGGCAAAGCTGAGGCCAGCAGGAGGGAAGTGACCGGTCCAAAGACACACGGCTTGTTGAGAATGAAACCTAGATGCACAGGCTGCCTCCAAGCCGGAGAATGGAGGGAGGCCAGCAGCCATGCAATGGCCATGTCACTGCTGCCAGCGATTTTCCAGAATGGGATGAAACCCCACCGACGACGTCAGCGCACAGAAACCTTCCCCTACCTGTGCCTCTTTTCCTCCTCACAGCAGCCAGGCAGAAAGGCAGAGCAGGGGTTAAAACTCCCCGTGTGACAGGCTGAGGACAGAGGCTGAGGACCACGTCACCTGGTAAGGGAGCTGTCAGGCCAAACCGGCGCTGGACCTTCAGAACCGCCTGCTTTTTCTACCCCCTCCTCGTGCTGCAGAGCGGCCAGCCCCTCGGCCCAAACTCACAGCCCTCCCACCCAGCACAGGTCGGTTGGTCCTGCAGTGCACCTGAGGGACTCCACTCACCTGTGTCATCAGCAAGGCTTCAGCCTCTCCCTCCAAGCCAGGCAGCTCCCTGCCTTCTGACTCATCTCCCAAAATGCGGCTCTGCCCCTGCCCTTCCCTGCTCAAGCCTCCCTGCCCCTGCCTCTAGGACAAATGTCCGCTCCTCACCCTGCCTTCTCTCTGGGGTCCCAGACGTCCCCGGATACTTGGCCTTGGTTACTCCCCTGAAGATATGGGACACTGGCTGAGCTCCCCAGACCCCTGGCATGTGTACCTCCCTTCCTTTGGTCACACCTTTGTGTGACCAAAGACACTCCCAGAAGTGTCTTTCCTCCCCCTCCTTCCTGCTTTGTTCTGGCTAAAGCCTCTCCATCTTCAACACCACCCTTAAATGCCCCCTCCTCCAGGAGGCCCTCCCTGACCACTCTAACCCATTGTCATCTCTCCCTTGTTCCAAGTTCTCCATGGAACTTCTTAGCCAATCTCTCTAGTACTTCAGGATGTCTCGTTCCTGTTCTGCCAAGTAGCCAAGGCTGAGTTTCCGAGTTAGACTGTGAAACTCCTAAAAGTGAGGGCCTCGGGATTTTTGTTGGGCCATCCTTTCAAGAAATATTGCCTTACCCTGTGCCCCATGGCCCCCAGTGCCAAGGGGTATAAGGGACAGGGTCTGACCTTCTAGAAGGAGCCCGTCTAAAGACAGGAAAGTAAGCAGGCAGTTGCCACCCAGCATACGGGGCGGGGGGGGCTGACCCAGCATCTGGAGGCTGCAAGAGGGTCCCTGTTCTCCATCGGGGTCCTCGCCAGGCCAAGCAAGAGCCCTGCCCTAACGGGATGCTCCAGGAGTTCTGCTGGACTGAAATTCCGAGCCAGTGGTTAATCTGTCAAGGTTCGAGACAAAGGAGGTCTGGGTGGGGCAAGGGAGAAGCAGGTTGGGTGAACGTCGGCCTCCAAGGCCGGGGCCTCTACCAGCGGACAGGCAGGAGGGAACACTGGAACCCAAGTGACAAGAAGGAATCCCCTGGCCTAAGGGAAGGCTCATCTATCCTGATGGAAAAGGCCATGAGCAATAGGGCTGTAGGGCTGAGCCTCACCCAGCAGGGCTCACAGGTCGCATGGCCCCCCCGGCACATGCATCCCTGTCCCTCTCACAGCAGGCACCCCGCAAGCCTCAGCTCCCCAAATGTGTGTCAGCCTTGCAAGGGGGTGCCTTTTTGTTTTCTCTTTTGCTCAGCAGGCCTCTCCAGATGGGCCGGCGATGGGAAATGCAGCACTGCACACTGCTGGCACTCGGCCTAGTGGGCCCTGGCCACTGTCTGCGACTCCCAACATTTCAGCGAATGCTGTCATTGTTCTTGCATCCTGGAGCCTTCTCAGGAGGGCATGGCATTCTAGAGAAATCAATAAATGGGATCCTGCATGCCAGTGTGGGGGCCTCTAACTCCCCCTCCAGCTCCCTGTCACCCCAGCTTGTGTTCCTGGCCCCGCACCCTGAGAGCAGACGGTCCTTCTCGGGCTCCGAGCACATGTGGGCAGCCCACCCGGTCCCTGCCTCCCTTCAGCCTCTTCCAAGCTAGAGCTCCCTGTGGGTCTTGAGCAGTCTTACCCCTGAGGCGAGGAGGGGGCCCGGCCCCCATGGGTGATGATGACAAACCCGCCCGCTGCGGAGCCCTGCATGACTATCAGACCCTTCCCTCCCCCACTGCTTCACGGCGCATCAGAAACAATGGAGCATCCAGGGCACGGCCTGAGTTTGTTTTCCCATCAGTAAAATGGGCCAGCTAAACTCGAAGACAGGCGTGCAGTCCCCCAGGCTCCCACGTTCACTGCAACTGAGCAGGCCTGAAGGAACAGCAGGGGGCCAGAGTCTGGGGCAGCGAGGGACATTCAGAAGGCAGGGTGGGTTAGAGGCGGGTTGTCAATGGCTGCAGACGCCTTAAAAGCTGGTAAAAGGCTTAATCCTGCATAATGATTTACAAAGTGACAAGTAAAATAGATTCACTGTGACAGCTTGAAAGGAGAACCACAGAAATAAAATTACACTCGGGCTTGTCCTGTCTCTCTGCAAGCTGCCCCTCCCGTCCCCGAACAGGAGCTCATGTGTGCACACTTGGACACGCATGTGTGGGTAAAAAGGAAGCAGGTGGCCTCAGGAGGAAGAAGGTGGGACAGGGACAAAGAAGGCAGGCCTGGCCCCTGGCCTGAAAAGGGCCGGTTGGCTCCCTGTTCCAGGTGTAGCCTGTAGAAATGACGCTGGCAGCCCTCCAAAGCCAGGGGGTTATCCTCATTTCCAGAGGGAGACATGCTAGCTGACATGCCCTGCAGGGGATCCACCTTCAGGGAGTGTGCAGCTGCCACCCCAAGTCCCCAAAGGACCCAGTCCTGCCCATGTCCACCTGACTTCTGTCTGGTTCAACATCGCAGCCCTAGGGTTCTGAGGCCCTAGGTTTCAGGGCCCAGGAAGAGGGGTCTACTGCTCCCCTTAGAAGGAGGCAGGGACTCCAACAGCACTGGGCCAAAACTAGCCAAGAGGAAATCAGAGAAGACAAGAAAGAGCCTCAGCCAAGTTCATCTCCGAGAAAGAAGGTAGGCAACGTTCCCGCCCACAGTGCTTGGGTTCATGGGGGCGGGGGGGGGGGTGGCATCTTGCTTTCTCTGTCAGTGGTGTGGGCCTCGATCTGTGTCTACACAAGTGCCAAGGGCACATTTTCCTCCACTGAAGCAGGATTTGGCTCCAGCTATGTGGGGGGAGAATGGTCCAGTGGGCTGAGGTTCCAGCCATGGACCACAGAGGGGCTCTCCTCGGTGGCAGTGAACTCTGCCAGCTTCTCAGGGTTTTAGGGTCACCCGTCCACCTCCCCCACGAGGCACCCAGCCAGGCACCTGCCAGGCTCCCCAGTCAGAGGCAGGGGCTGGTGACCATGCCCATAGGTCACGGGTTACTCATCTGTACCAACAGGCATGGATTTAAAAAAGAAAAATTGAAAAGGGGCCAATTGTAGGGAGAAAGAGAGCAGATTTCCCCTTAGTAGCTGTGGGGCCTAATGGACTTGACTCTTCTGAGCTCCAGACTCCTCCTGGTTAAAATGGGGATAACGCCAGCCACTTTGGAGGACTGTTGTGGCAATCTTAAGACCCCAAAGAACCATACCTGGTGCACGTGGGGTTCCCAAGGACAGGAGCTTTGCCTCAGGTGAGCATGAAGTGAAATGCATCTGCAGGGGGGACACCTACATAGGAGCTCTGATCTCAGTCCTGGCTTACTTAGCAAATTCACCTCCCTGTGGCCCACCCACCCTCCCCAGGGAGGTCTGCTGTGGGGAGGTAGAGAAGAGACTCAAGACTGGGGGGGCCAGCCTGAGGGCTGGCCTGAAGACCCCCGTACCTCCTCCAACCTCTGCTCTGCTTCTGACAAAGCCTGGAGGGGCCAAGTCCCAGGCAAGTTCTGTGGGGACTCTCAAGTGTCCTTCTCCGTCACCCTTGGCCTGACACCTAGCAACTCCCAGCTCCACCAAATGCTGTCCTGCGCCTCTAACCGATATGGCACAGGGATGTTCCTAGGCAGGCCCGAATACCCATGTTTACCCAACAGAAGGGTGTCCCTCCCTCCTGCCCGCCCCCAACACCAGGGTAAGCTGGAGCCCATTTGCCCACAGACTCACCTGGTGCGTGGGCTGTGCGTGCGCAGTTCCAGCCCCGGGCCCTGCCCAGGGAGGCTTGGCCAAGAGGGGCTGCGGCCTGGCCAGGTTGCTGCTGCTGAGCCATTTCTCCCAGGAAGCCGAGCTGACTAGGGCAGCAGCGTGGGCACAGTGGACACCCAGGCGGCCTCAGACCCTGGCAGCTTTGGGTACGACAATCAGGGCTAGGAGACACTCCTGGGAGCCTGGCCCAGCCTAGACACCCCTCTGGCTCTAACTGGGGATGGGGAGGGCAAAAGAAGGGGCCAGGGGTCAGACCATGTACATGGGCCAGCTGTGACTCCAGGGCTGAGATTATTCAATTCTTTCTCAAACAAAGTGTGCAAGTCATTTCTAAGGCACCTGCCTAGATTGCAAATACATATATATATATATATATATATATTTTTTTTTTCCTCCCCCAAACCACAAAACCTACCAATTCTGTGTAAAGTGGAGCCATCACTTAGTTACTTATTTATTCAGCAAGCATTCTGGAATGTCTGCTAGACACCACATGTGGTGTTGGGTGTCAGGGAGTCATAGCCTGCCTATGTCTGGGGTACCCTGCTGGTAGCTGCAGTCCTGCCAGGTGAGGACTGTTAACAGTGGTCAGAAAACAGTGCTAGAGGAACTAGGGCAAAGGTGAGGGCCCAGGCCACTTGATCTGGCAGGTGTACAAAGGCTAGCTAAGGCTTGCACGGGACTTTGCAGGATGCCTAGGAGTTCACCAGGCAGACAGGGCAGAGTACAGAATTTGTAAAACACATACAAGTGAAAGTTTAGCTGGGGCCAGAGACCCCAGGGCCCTGAGTGCCAGGCTATGGGTGGTAGGGAGCCACGAAGAAGTTTTAGGTAGAGCGGAGAAGGTAACAAGGTCATAGGTGACCTTTTATTAAGGTCACACTTGGGTCCAAGTGGGGGGAGGCCAGACAAGGGGAGGCTGGAGGTAAACACCTGAGGCAGAAGGCTGTTGCATGGGGGGGGTAGAGAGGATGGGCAGCTTCAGAAACATCTGGGAGGTGGTCTGGAGGCTTCAGTTCCCTGACGAGGCACTCTCACAGGCCAGGCTCAGGGCAGGGAGGTGGGGACATGGAAACCCAGTGTCATAGGTTGCAGTCCTGGGGAGGAGCCAAGGGAGGGTCCAAGTTTCAGTCAGGGCAGTGGGCCAATGGCAGTCCTACTCGTAACCCTCACAGCGGTGTTATGAGAATGGGAACAAGGCTCCTCTTCCTCAAAATACTTTACCACCATCCACCAGAAATTTGTTTAGTAAATGTATAATGTGTGGGGGCTATAATGTGTGTGCCCCCCAGTTGTGCAGTATGCAATGTGCACTACTGCACATGGTGAACCCAGCCGATACCACCGAGCAACCTCTGGGAAGATGGGGTGTCAGAGGCCCAGGGACCAAGCAGGAAAAAGATACAATCTAAGAAACAAAGGAAAAAACACAGCAAAGCAAAGAACCACCCAAACGGAGTGTTTACTAACCCTCCCTGCCTTTTTGGCATTAGAAATCTCAGTAAAATGAGATCTAGGATTATTTACTATCTAGAGTCCCAAAGAGAAAACGTAGCTGCTTAAACAAGGCAAATAAAAGAAATGCAAAAACACAAGACAGAAAGCCCCAGTTTTGAAAGATGGGGATTGGCCAAAAGTATAGAAAACCAGTTCTGGCCTTAGAGCTTACTAAAAACTTAATTAAAAAAAATCCTTTATACTGAACAAAATTCTAGCAAGTGAACATAGGCGAGTAAAACCGACATGCTGAGAAAATTCAAACTATCTGGATAGATAAGGACTTCCATTCCATCATTCACCTAGCCGTTCCTGAACACCTTCTCTGCTCCAGACCCTCTGGGGATATAGGAACAAGACCCAGCTGGTACCCTCACAGAGGGGACAGTCCAGTGGGGGAGAATGTAGAGGGCTGGGAGAGTACAGAGGGAGACACCTGAGGCCCCCAGGAGGAAGCAAGGACAAAACAGGATCGCTGGCAAGGAGGGGCTGGGTGACTCATTACACCACCATCCGCACGGTAAAGTCCAAAGCCATGTGGGCAGATGGCAGTCCCCTGCTTAAGAAAAGTGAGAACTTTCTGAGTAGAGGTGAGATAAACACTATTCGATCTTGGGGGGCTGGTGTAGGGAGCCTTGCTTACCTTGGAGGTAAAAATGCTCAAACAGGCTTCCAAAAGGAGTTCCAGTTAGAAGGGGCCTCAATGCACAGATGGGGAAACGGAGGGCAGAGAGAGCCAAGGCCTTGACCAGGTCAGGAAGCTGATCCATGGGTGAGATGGGAAATGGGTCTTCTGCCCTGGGGGTGTTATTCAGCCTAACAGCAGACACGCTGAGCACGCTGATGGCCAGGGAAACACATCCTGACGGTTTCTGACCACCGGTCGCTGCTCAGACACAGAGGTGGAGGTCCCTCTCAGACACAACACCAGATTCCCATGCTGACAAGGCTCAGGCTTTATTTCCCGAAGAAGTTGTTCACAGGGGCATCCCTCTGGCTGAGGCCTATGCCTGCCTCCAGCTGGCAATCCTAATTAAGTGTTTTTATTGGGCACAAACTGCCTTCTTCAGTCTCCCCTCCTGGCACCCCTGGGAGGTGAGCATTTTCCACCCACTTTCCAGATGAGCAAGCAGGCCCAGAGAGCCCAGAGGCCCTCTCATCCTAGATCACTCCTGTTCTGGGCCTGATGGGGAAGGCCAAGCCACTCTGAAGAGCCAGGCAGGGGTCGTTGGGGGTGGGGGCTGGGAGGTGGGAGCAGGGGGAGGGGGGCATGCTACCAAGCTGGGCAGTGAAGTGGAGGGAGAAGACACATGGCCAGGAGGGACTGCCCACCCACTCCACCCACCACTGCGGGTGGCCTCTGGGCCCCTCCTCCCCAGGACTGCCAGCCCTAACCCTCTGCTCACACCAGAAGGCTGAGAGCACAACCTCCAGCAGAGGCAAGGCCCACCTGACAAACACTGGCTCTGGCCACCTTCAAGGTGAGGGAAGGAGACCAGGGGCCGGTGCGGGTTCAGACCAGAGTGAGCTGGCCTGGTTTCTCCCCACAACCCACCTTCCTGCTCCCCCTGCTGCCACTCTGGAAGCAAGACTTCCCTCCTTGTGCCTCTGCAGGTCCCAAGAATCCCAGGTTGGTTATTGAGGGCCACTTGGCTGCTGAAACTCTAGGATTCTGGAGGCATCTGACTCAGGCAGGTAACTTCTTAGAGGAGAGAGATGAACCAAATGGGGAAACTGAGACCCAAAGAGAACAAAGGGCCTGCCTGTAGTTATATGGCAGGATTGGGGGCACAGAGATAGGGGATGTTAGAAACAGCCTTAGAGAGACAAGCAACCCCCAGGCTCCCATGCTGCTGATGGGTAAACTGAGGCCCAGGGTTGGGAAAGGACCTGCCTGCCAAAGGTGACTTTGAATCCATAAGAACGGTCATCCTGGATTGATCCCTTGGGGCCAAAACAGAGCTGCCCTCTGTGACCTCAACCTCAAAAGTCGGGGAAGTTGCAACACTTCCTTGTTTCCATAGTAACTAGCTACTGCTCCAGGAATATACTGAAATGTTTTTGTTCCCTCCTCTGCGCCGGCCCTGGGCCAGGCTGTGGGGACACAGAGCGGAAAGAGGGGGTGTGAAGGGAGGCACAGCCCCAGCCCCAATGACGGTTGATCCCAGGCAATGGAGTGCAGGAGGGAGCGGAACAGGAGAATTTTCAGCGAGGAAGAAATCCCCAGGGTCCAAGAGTGTCAGGGAAGGGAGTTCAGAAGTGGCAGCTTTTGAGCTGGGCTCTTAGGGATACAAAGGAGTTCGCCAGATAGAATTGTGGGGGTGGAGGAATGGACACAGGCCAAGGCCCCAGGCCTTGAGGGTGACAGCATGTCAGAAAGCCAGCAGCGCACAGAGGAGAGGAACGGAAAAGATGCAGACCCGCGGATGAATGGCAAAATGACAAGTGCGGATGAGGGTGCACGGAACACCTCACCACGTCCCTGTCATTAAACAGATACCCTATGACAGTAGCTTACGGCTCCAGGAGCGGTGATAGCATAAAAGGAAAACTGCTCAGACCCACAGGACTTGGAGACCGCAGCCAGCTCTCCAGCTGCAGCCCCTCAGCCTGCTTTGTAGAGGGGGGCAGGCATTCCCCACGGGCTTCCGGGCACGACCTTGGTCAACCTTCCAATTATATCCAGGATCTGACCTTGTCTCACTACCTCCACTGAACACTCTGGTCCAAGCCACCGGCATCCTTGCCCGGGTCACTAAAAGCCGCCCAGCTGGTCTCCTCATTCCCTCCCTTGTCCCTTATAGTCTATATTCAGCTCACTAGCCAGAGGGACCTTCTCAGAGAGCACCTCAGATAGTCTCGGTCCTTTAATTAAAATCCTCCAATGGCTCCCAAATTACTGAGCATGAAGTCAGAAGCCTTTCCCATGCTCCAAAAGGCCTTCTGTGACTGCTCCCTGACCACCTTGCTAACTTCCTCTCCTCTCTTCCTCCCTCTCCCACTCCACTTAGCCACACTGGCCTCCCTGCCTTTCTTAGAGCATTTCAAACACACTCCTGCCACAGGGCCTTTGCACATGCTATTCCCGCTGTCTGGAGTGCCCTTCTCTCAAATGCTCAGGGGGTTCACTCCCATCCCTCCTTGAGGTATCTGCTCAAATGTTACCTCTTCAGAGAAGCCTTCCCTGATCACTCCATCTAAAGAAGCCCAATCCCCACCCATGTCCTTATATCACCTTATCCTAATTTGTTTTTCTTCAAAACACTTATTAGAGCTCAGAATGACATCATACATAAAGTTGTTGACTTACTGTCTGTCTCGCCTATAACAATGTAAGCAAGGCCTCTGTCAAGTTCACCACTGTATCCCCAGGGCCTGGAATGGTGCCTGGCATGTAGTAGGTGTTCAACAAACTTGGTGAATGAGTAACTAATCTTTCTCAGGGAGCTAGGCAAGGGGAGGCACAGAAGGATCCCAGACTCTACTCTCCCGGGGGCAGAACACTGAGGGCTCCAGATGAGCCAGGAAACCTTGTTCTCAGGATGGCACAAGGACCCACCAGCAGGAAATGTGTGCTGCCCTCCAGTGCACTGGCTCCCCAGATCTGGCAGGGAAGCAGGGCCTGGCCTGAGGGTCTGGAAGAGTCCTGCAGGGATGGATCAGAAGTTGTTATTCATTACCAGTGTCCCTAGTCCATCCACTCCAGGCCTGGGCAGCCTTAGGCATCAGCTTCAGGGGGCAGGAGCTGGGAAGGAGCTAGTATCTTGCTGGTTGTGCAGTTAGCTTTCTTCCCTTTTGGGGCCTCAGTTCCCTAAATCAGAGAAATGGGGATGAGAAGAAGATGAACTAAGCTGGTTGCCCAGGTCCCTCCTGTGCCAACAGTCTGGGCATCTTTGGGTCTTCAGAGCCACGGGAGGGGTCACACCAGGTTGAAACTAGGGCCACAAATTCAAGCTGTGGTCCCAGACGGGGTCACATCTTGCAGCCAGCTGGGTCAAATACCTAGGAGATGGGTCTCAGGCGGGCTTCTGGAGACTCTATTTCCACCCAAGGTGACAGCTAGCAGGGCGCGGGCAGCCCTATCTGAGCCAGGAAGTAAAGGGGAGTGCCCCGTTATAGGGCAGCAGCCCCAGGGAGGGGGGCCAGGCTAGGGGGAGCCAGGTGTCTCATGGAGACCCCAGGGAACACTGCCTGCCCCCAGGGGCTGTTCTGGTGAGCACAGCGAGAGGCATAAGGCCCAGGAGCTTTTGTGAGATGAAGATGGTAAGTCCCAGGCGAGCCAGATGCCACAGCCACAGAGGGATCTCCCCACTGTGGCTCTCTAGCAAAGGGTTTCTTCTGTCAGGTGACGGGGGGCGGGGGGCTGGGCACTGGCGGACGGGCAGGACGCCTGGAGTTTTGCTTCAGCTCTGCCACGGACTTGCCCTGTGACCTTGGGAGGGAGGCCCCTGTCCCCTCTGGGGTCAGACTCAGCAGCTAAATGAGAGGGTTGGCCTGGATGATCTCCAAGGCCTTTCTGTGCTGACATGATCATCACCACACGTGGTAAGAAAACATCACACTCCCTGACGCACTGACACGGGACAGCACGCAAAGTGCTGGCCTCTCCCTGGACCCTTGCGACAGCCCTGGGGGGAGACCGAAAGCCCCCTGGGAGACCGTTGGGAGAAGGCAATGCCAGAAGCTGTGACTCCAAATCCAGTGCCCTCCACAGATGACCCCAGGTCTCGGGGCCACAGACACATAAGCAGAATGTTCCCTGACAGAGCAGCAGGGAGCAGAGCGGGGCAGATAGGGGCTCAGTAAAGAGAAGGGAGAGGCCGAAAGGGGAGGGGACACGACTCATAGCCCCCACCCCCCCCAGCTCCCCTCCCAGTCCCCGTGGGAGGGGAGCCTGCTGGGAGAGGCCAGGAAGATGGACACCCTTTCCAAACCACGTGGCGTGTCTGACCCTCCTTGAAGACCTGACGCCAGGCCACTTTCTTTCCCTCAGACCCCAAGAAGCCACAGTTGGGACCTCCCCAGCCTACTTCCATGTCTCATGACCTGGGTTAGACCATTTCCAGGTCGGGCCTGAGGTCTCCAAGCAGCCCAGGCTCTTGAACAGAGACAGAAATAATGAGGAGGCCCAGGGAATAGAAGGCTACCTCTTCTGGGAAGCCCACTCTGCCCACTAGCCTTGCACTCAGCCAAGAGAGGAGAAATCTCTGACGTAGGGTTATGGAAGGGAGCTCACAAGAACTGCATTCACCATATTCCGTGTGGTCCTGAGAGGAGCACTAGGTCCTGGGAAGAGGCATCCTAGGTGGAGCTTCCTAGGTGAAGGGAGCTGCTGAGAGGCGAGGAGCAGCCTGTCCCCGGAGGCGTGCAAGCCCACAACAGAAGGTACTCTGTGGGGATGCTGCAGAGGGGGCATAAGTCATCTGTGTAACGGGTATCAGAGGAGGTGGCTGCCAAGCTCCCTGCGGTCTTGAGAATCAAAGGTCCCCTGAATACCAGGAAGAGTAGTGTCTGGAGCCCTTGTTGGGGGCGGTGAGGGGGTAATCACCTGGGCTCAGCTGCCTCTAGGGAGCGGGCTAGGTGGGGAACCAGCCACCAGGTAGGAAGCTCAGAGAACTCTAGGGCCCTCAAGGATTCCAAATACCGAAGGGGCTCCACTTCTGCCCAGAGGGATCAGCCCTGAGGCTGAAGCTCATGTCAAACTGACGGTGTCAACCCAGGCTGAGGTGGAAGGATCAGAAAGCTGTCCTTCTGCAGAAAATCAATCAATGCTGAACTCACAGCTTCGAGGAAGCTCCCTTCACAAACACCAGGCAAGAAATCACACCTCAGGTGTCCTCTTTTCTTCCAGGATCAGAAGCACTCAGGGGTCCTAGAGCTTAGGAGGGCTGAGCAAACCGGGTAGGGAGCTGGAAGGCCAAGGAGGAACCCCCACACCGACGTGCTCATGGCAGCCACAGAGCCCAGTCTTCAGGACCCCAGAAAGGCAGGGACATGAGGGCTGTGAGCCAGGGAGGCAGAGTTATCCGCAGTGGGCTTGCCAGCATGGGACCTCACTTCGGCCCAGAGCCCTCCTCAGGGCCTCAGGTTGCCTCTCTGCACTAACAGCAGCAGGGCTCACAAAGAATTCATACCAGCCAGGCATCCTGAAGTGGAGAATGCTCCTCTGTATGTAAATACCAGTGCGCCCCACGGCCCTAGAAGAGGAAACATTAACCCAAGAGAGCAGGATAAACAGGCAGTGCAGACAGCAGGGGGGAAACTGGCCTCTGGAGCCAGAGGAGGTAAGCCCTAAACCAGTCCTGCCCAGCCTTCCTAGGAGGGGCAGTGGGTGGAAACTTCCTCCCTTCACCTTAGTCCCTAGCTTCCTGGGGCCCATGACTGCAGAAGCTCTGGTCCACACTGCAGAGACACTCACAGAGGATGAGATCAGATGCTTTCAGCAGTGTGCTCAGCCAGCACAGGAGGCCATCCCTTGGGGTACCCCCTCCAGCCCCCGTACCGGGTCCTGTATCCTAGGGGCCTGCCACTGGTAGTGACCTCGGTCAGGTCCCTTGTCGTCCCTTGGCTTTGATGCCCTCCCCAGGACAATGTCAAGCTGGATTAGAAGCAGGCGTTGTGAACACAGACCCCTCCATGGCTAGGGTGGTGACACCGACGGGATGGGACAGAAGGGTCTGAGGGCAGGAGGTGGGGAAAGACAAGACAGCAGTCCTGTTCCACTCAGGGGCCAGGGCGATTTTAGATCCTTGGATGAAGGCCATGATTCTTACACTGCTTTCAGGTGTCCAAGCCGATTTAAGGTTCGGAATAAAGCCGTGGACCATCTCTCCAGAAAAATACGCGCTTGCAAAAGGGTGCACGCAGGTGCAGGGATGTGTGGCCCCGGCAGGCCGAGCATAAGGCTCTTCCTGCCCTGATAGCTGCTATGTCTTCGAGGCCCATCTCTAGGGACATGGCAGAGGTCCCACCCCTCTGCCAAGCTGGCCTGGCTTTCGGGACTGCCCAGCCACAGACAGATTTGTGGTCTTGTAACAACAAAAAAGAGGAGGCCAGAGAGAGGGAGGGAGGACAGAGGGCTTGAGGGGTAGAAGTCAGGGGGCACTGCCAAGAAAGCAGGCTGGGGGCAGGGCGGGGTGGGGGGGAACTCTGTCCACGTGGAAGCTTCTCTCGATTTCCCCACTGTGCACAGCCCCTCTGGGGCAGTGGTTCTTCGGCAGGGAAACCAACCAGGAGACCAAGCCATCAATGCCAGAGCTGGAAGGGACCTACACTGATGTCTTCAAGAGCTATTTTGCATAAAAAAGGGAGGTGGGAGGAGAGTCCTCGCCTTTTGGGAACCCCTGAGGGAGGCAAAGGGCTGGCAGTGTCCCAGGAGAGGGAGGCTGTGCTTTACTGTCCTGCCTTTGGTGGACAGGGCTCCTGACAGGCCACTCTGGGAAACCCTGATGTGGTCTCAGCTATGATTTTCAGACGAGGAAACTGAGGCCCAGAGGGGTCTGTCACTGACCTGAGGTCCCACAGCCCATAATCGTGGTTGACAAGGCCCAATCTCTCATTGAGAGATTTCTCCACACGGGAAGAGCCCGGGAAGGAGGTGGTTATCACCACCGGCCTCATCTTACAGGGGAGGAAAGAGAGGTCTGCAGGCAGGAACCCAGATGTAAAACTCCACCTTGGAACACATCCACGAGGGGCACAGACTTCACTGGTAGGTTGAATTAAAATGAACTCAGTTGAATTTTATCATGGAGGGCCTCTTAGAGTTGATCTACCAACCCTTCCTGCTACAAAGGGGAGACTGCGGATAATGGCCGGAGGCTGAGGGTCATGAAGTCTGGATGCCACGTCCAGCCGTGCTTGGTCCTGAGGTACCAGGGGACCTTGGGCAATCCATCTGACCTGAGTCTCCTCATCTGTAAGCTGGAGGACCTATTTCATGGGCACTTACTATGTGCCAGGCACGGTAGGAGCTCCATTTTCACAGCCTAGGGGGAAGGCGTTAGGTTACTTTTTATACTGAATAAGTCTGTATTGCAGACATGGAGACAGGAGTTGGAGAAGTTAAACAGAACCTGCCCAAAGTCATACGTACCACAAAGGGTGGAGCTGAGAAATGAATGCAGGCAGTCTAAGGAGAGCCTCGAACAAATTAGTTGCCCAAGAAGTACTGGCTATTATGATGTTTCTGGTAGACTCTGGGAAGTTGTTTTAAAGGTGTAAACAACTAGCAATAGAAAATTCCACCCCTCCCCACCCGGACGACTCAGCCTCCCTGGTGCAGGGGGGCCAACTAGCTGTGGGGCCTGTGACCGGTCCCTTCACCTCTCTGGGCTTTGGGTCTCCTCACCTGCCAAATGAGAAAGTAGGACAGAGAACCTGGAAAAGCCCTCCCCACTTGCAAACGCCAAGTAAGGGTTTCGGGACCCTTCCCAGAGGTCTCCCTGCTCCATTTGTCCCTCAGCCACAGGGCTGGCTGGTCACGGCCCGGGGCCAGGTTCCCCAGCTTTGGCCAAGGTCTACCAGGGAGCAGGGTGGGGGACAGGGTGAGGTCCAGGCCCTTGGCATCTTCTGCCTTGTTCTAAGCCTGCGGGTTCTTCCTCACGTGCTCTTACCTGGGCCTGATGCATGTGACTCCCGGGGTGGGGCGAAGGGGCTCCTTCCCTGCTTCCCCATCCGCAGAGGAAGTGCCAGCAGGAACAAGGCCGCGGGCCATTAGCCCTCAAAGGACAAAAGTCAGCACTAGGAGGGCTGGGCAGAGGTGGGGGACAGGCAGAGGAAGCCACCCATCTTCTTGGACTAAACAGGCTTGGGCAGATGAGAAACTGTGTACCCTCCCTAGAGGGTTTCCATGTTACTTCCCTCAAATCTGCAATGCAACCAACCTATGATTACCTTTTAAGAAACAGGTTGCCAGGTTGGAGTGCTAATGCCCATCCCCTCCCAGCTGTGTAGGATCTGGGAGTACTCTGGAAAAGCCCCGTGCTTATTCCTCACCCCGAGAGCTCAGAAATGAGCCCCGTCCTCCCCAGGCTCATCTGGTCCTTCCCAGTGAAGGATGGAAGCGCATTTACTGATGAGCTCCGAAGTGTGGCTAACGGGGCTGAGCCAGGCCAACAAGTAGATGCTCAATAAATGTTTAATGAGCTAATGGGCTGGACAGACAGGGTTCCAGGCCTGGCTGTGTCACTAATTCACTGCTGCCCTTGGACACGGCCAATTCTTTCTTTTCAGGGCTGGGTTTCCTGGGCCAGGAAAGGAATGGTCAGACCAGGTGAGCCCTACAGCCCCTTCAGCTCTATACCACGTGCTCAGAGCCAGGGAGCTTCCAGAGTGGAAGGAGGTTTCAAACACCTCTCCCTGCTGCTCCAGGGCCAAGTGGACAGGATGTGACTGCTGGGTGGGAAGCTCCCTGACAGGGGTTCTGAAGGCATCGCAGCTACTCCCCCCACCCCTCCCCTGTAAGCACCAACCTCTGTGGGTGGATGACTGAAGTTTGGGGAAATGCAGACGGCAGTAGGGCTGGAGAAAGGACAGCGACATGGTGCAAGTTCCGTTTAAACCAGACACCAAAAAAATAATTTTGGAAGAGCCTTTGAAAGTATAAAGAGATTGTCTTCTAACAAAACACCCACCCCCATCAGAACAGTTTTGCCATTTTCTGGCAAAGCGCTAATCTGCGTTGCCTTGGACCCTCCAAGAGATCAAGAATCTGGGGCAGGGGAGGAAGAGAAAAAGCCCCCATGTCTGAGAGCCTAGGAGAGACGTGTCTGAGTCCTCGGCAGAAACCTGGCCCATGTGTGAGGGCATGTAGATCCATGCGTGTGGGGGGGGGAGGGGGTAATGCCAACCGGGGAGCAGGCTTTGGGACAAATGAAGCACCCCAAACCCCTATCTTTGGGGTGACTTCTCCGGAGGGTTCACAAGTCCTGTACAATTCCAGACCTGCCCTGAAGTCTCCAGGGACAAAGATCACAAAGCCAGACCGCAAGACCCAGGCCCCCTACCACTACCAGACATCAAGGCCCGGGCCCAGCCCTTGCCCCTGTGCAGAATTCTGTGGTCCCATCTATACAGTGAAGAGTTGGAGCCAGATGATCCTGAAGGGCCATGCCTGCTCTAACGGTCTGCAGTGCCAAGACTCTACAGAAAAGCACAACACCTACCATCACTCGGGCCCCCACCCGGGAGAATTGGAAAAGGAGTCCCCAGTCCCCAGCTGGTTGCCGAAGGCTGGGGCTGGGGCAGAGCGGAGTCCCCACACCGTCTGTCCTCACCAGTCTGCCATGGCTGAAACCTTCAAGTGGTTACAATTACAGCCGGGCTAACAGGATTAGGGGAGCATTGAAATCTAAGAAATCTAATTAGCTCAGACACCCCGGCCTCCCCCAGCATGATCCTGCAGTAACCCCGGCAGCTGGGTCTGACAGGCGGGCCCCGGGGCCCTCCTGGGCTACAGTCATTACCTGTGCAGGTGTGCCAGGCTGGGCCAGGCTTCCTGGGGAGGTGCCAGCTCGGCCTGCCTGGCCGCATCCTGCTCTGTACCCCACCAGCTACAGCCTCATCCTGGGGTGGCGCTCAGCTGAGCTCCAGAGCACCAGGCGCAGGGACGTGGGCAGTAGGAGGGCTGTGTCTGGGGGTAGGAGGAACCCAAGAACCCCCACAGGGCGGCCACCCCACACAGCCCGAGGACTGACTCAGCCAGAGGAAGGGCAGGCTGAGTCAACGTCTGTATCTATAGAAACCATCGCAGCCTGGGGAAGAGCCTGGGGCTGCACAGGGACCTGGGGCCCGGAAACATCTCCGCTTCCTGCTCTAGGGCCAGGGATGGAGTTGGAGACCCATGCACAGACATGTGTACCCCAGCAGTCATGACAGTATCGGGGGCTCAGAGCAAGCTCGGCTGGAAGACACTATGCCAGAAGAAAGGAGCACGGCTGCTGGGGCGGGTACAGGGAGGCCCATCTCCAGGACCCCTCCTGTGTACGGCTCCTCCTCCTTAACCTCAGTTCCCCGAGGTCCCATCCTGCGGGGTCCACGACGACTTCTGCGCCCGTGTCCCTGCCTGCTTCGTGGCCTGCATCTCTAAGGCCTGGGGCTGAGTCCTGGCTTGGCTACAGGTCATTTTACCTCTCTGAAACTTGGTTTTCTTGTCTGTTAAGTGGGGGCAATTCCAAATAGTAGTTAGCTTCCACTGTTGTTGCTGGAGCACCATAAATTTAGAGAGTACTTCTAAATCCCCCAAGTGCCATACACAAAGGCAAGGGGCTGTGGTTATCACAGTCATGTGCCCCATGGCAGGCAGCCAGCTGCTAGTGGTTAATTATTTATTTGGACTGATCTTCCTGCCCTTACTGGCTGTGAGCTCCTAAGGAACAGGAACTGTCTTACACATTTCTGGCTGTCTCACAGGCCATGATCCTCACAACTGTGGACTCCTAGGAATTATCTGTGGCACCAAAGCTGGGCCCCTGACCCGACCCCATGCCCATCACGTACCTCCTTCCTTCTCCTCATGCCCAATCCAAGGAGGGAAAAGTACCAAGAGGCAGGCCTGGCACACACACTGACAGATCACAGTGAGCCCCTCAGGCTGACGCTTTCTCACTCCCAGCAGCTACTTCCCAGTAACAGTTGAAAGCAGCCGTTTGGAGGGTGTCCACCTTCCCCTCCCATCCGCATGATCTGCTTGAGCACTGGTCTTAAATCTGTGATCATTCAAGAAAGGATGAGTCTGTGGTCTGGAGAAACCCCAGCACCTCAAGCTCAGAGTGAGGGTCAGGAGGGGATGATTTCCAGAAAGCATGCCATGCAACAGAGCACACTAATAGAACCGTCCACTGAAGGCAGAAGCTGCTCAGAGTAATGAGTGCCCTGTCTCAGGGGACATATAAGCCAAGACTGGATATAAGCCGTCAAGGAGGTAGGCTTAGGGAAGCAGCTTCTGGAAAATGCTTCTAGCACCCCCAAGGCAACACCTTTGTGCTTCATTCTGCACCCAGAACCTTCCAGGCCTTCAGAGGATACATGCCAAGGGCTCTACTACTCACATCTGCCTCATCCTCACAGCAGCCAAGTGAGATTGGAACAGTTCTCCCTTTGGACCCATTTTACAGATTAGGAGACTGAGTCCCAGCAGAGTGAAGCCCCTGGCCTAAGGGAGCCAGCCTCTTGACACTTCTCCCCCCATCTCCTCAAGCACTGGGAAGACCCAAGAATCACGAAGGGTTTCCTGGATTCTTTTCCCAGAGCCTATGCATGGGACTGATTTTCTCAGCCTCTCTTGATCCTCCCTGAGGGCAAGGCCCAACCTCAAAATCACCCCTACGGTTTACAGCCCATGCAAGCTCTGTCTCCCCCGCCCCCTTTGTCAGGGGCTCTAGGGACAAAGAGCTTCCCCCTCAGAGGGCGTGGACAGAGGCCACTGTGTCCTGCTGAGAGGTCAGAGCAGTCACCAGGCAAGGCTGCAGCAGGGTCCAGGGTAATTACTGCAGCCCGGCCTTTGTTGTCCACACAAAACCCGAGGAACCTCATAAAGATGAAGTGGTGATAGGAGCCAGGCAGAAGCCCTTGGGAGCAAAGTTATGAATGAAACCGTATGGGACCCAGTCACAACCTGGCAGGCCCTGCTTCCTGGTTCTGTGACAGAGTGCCCAGAGAAGCTTCCGGAAATTAACTTGTTGGTGCCCAAATTTCTTACAACGATGCCTCACCCTGAGGCCAGGGTCATGGCTGCTTGGTGGACACTAGCCAAGGCCTGAGAACTCTGTATCCGTGGCTTCACACACGGGTACTCTTGTGACACGACTCTCAGGACACAGTAGGCCTCAAAGTGCCTGCCTTCCTTATCTACCATCTCTGTCAATCAGAGAAAAAGTGAAGCGTGCAGCTCCTCTCAGTGGGAGCCTTCCCCCTGCAATTTTCCAGGATGAGTCGCTGGTGGGCACTTGTCCTATGTGGGGGCACATCTTTGGGGGCCAGGTATGGAGAAAGTGTTGTGTTACTGTTGCAAGGGGAGTGTGTGTGTGAGAGAACCTGTGGTTCTGTGGCCAAACCCCACAGTCTCTGGACCTTTCTTCACTTTGCTCCTGGCCACGAAAGGAACGAGGACCCTCCTCCCTTCTTTCCTTAGGAGGAAAAAGGGACATACTGTCCCCACCAAGAAGCCAGAAATCCTTCTTTGCAAAGACAGGGCTAGTTATCAAAGTTTTCCAGAAGTCCGGCAATTTCTCATTCCTAACTCTTCTCTGTGAGCCATACCCCGAATGCCTCAAAACCCCAATCTAAAAACCATTTAAAACTCTTGAAAACTCCCTACTTCTGCCCCCCCCACCCCAGCGCTAGTCCCTGCCACCAACTCTCAAAACTCTAAAGTTTTGAGATTTACATGTGAAAACAGCATTTCATAACCTCGTGACTTGGGACAAGGAGATGCTTCTGTCCTTTTGGGAAAAACAAAACCCAACCGAAATCATAAAACTTAGAAGAAAACACCATCTCCCTCCAGATGCATTCCCTTGGCCCCAAAGTCACACGTGCTCTGTGGCAGATAGGGCTTTCAATG
This sequence comes from Callorhinus ursinus, assembly GCF_003265705.2. Classification (NCBI taxonomy): domain Eukaryota; kingdom Metazoa; phylum Chordata; class Mammalia; order Carnivora; family Otariidae; genus Callorhinus; species Callorhinus ursinus. Next base: position 7,104,487 of record NW_027397093.1, read on the forward strand.
TGTCTTTTGTTTGATGCTGGTGTTTCAACATCCTCAACTTGATGAGAGAAAGGTCAGTGTGAGGCTTGGGGCATTCACAGACCACACCACCAGGGCCAGGCAGAGGGGAAGCAAAGGGCCAGGAATTCCCCCCTCCCACCCCAACTCCTGCTCTGGATCTCCTCAAAAAGCAGCCAGGACAGAGAAAGCTAGGGGCTCGCCCCCTGGTCTAAACTTCCCCGGTAGCTTACAAACAACTTTTAAACTCCCGGGACCATACCAACGCCAGCGAAGTCAAGTCCGAATTCAACGCCAGCCAAGCTGCCCATTCTCCAACCACAGCGCCTGCCTCTTTATCTCTCCCTTCAAAAAAACAATAATAAGCAAACACAGGCACCTCTGCGAACAGCCTCTGGCCTCCTGCCCTGCCCTGTGTAACCAGCCTGTCCTCACACCCACAGGAGAGGAGGAGACAGCGCTGGTTAACCCTCTGGTCTACCAGGCCCTGTTCCCAGGTTGCAGCAGGGAGACAAACTGTTGCTCAAGAAAATCCTCCAGAAAACCCTTGGCACCAGGAGGCAGCTCCCTGCGGCTCCTGCCCAGCGCCAAGCCAGGGGCTTCCACAGGCGGCTTCTCACTGCCCTTTTAAATCTGCAGGGTTGGGCTCTACTCTTCCCATGCCCTGGGCTGTGCACCCAGGGGGCTCCAAATGGCCATGGCAGAGCAGGGAGGAGGAATAGACTGGCCGAGCAGTGCCCTCACCCTGCCAGCCCAGCCGCCAGCTTCTTGGAGGACCTCTGAGAGAACATTTGTTTGGGCTGCCAAGTTAAATCTTCCTCCCTCATGTCAAGGCATTGGAAAAGCAGTCAGGGGAGAGGAGAAGGGGGAGAGTGGGGAAGGAGCAGCGGGAGGGAGGGAGGGAAGGGGGGAGAGAGAGGCAGGCAGGCAGGCAGCTCTCAGAGCCCCAGTTACTCCGGGCACTGCCCACGGAAGCAGCCTGCGGCTCCCAAGCCGGAGCAGCCCCGACTCGGGACACCCAAGCTGGGGCCGGACCGCCAGGCCTCCAGGGTCAGGCGCCGGGTGTCAGTCGCTCAGAGCCCCAGCCTCCGGAGATGCCCTCGCTCTGTGCCCCCCTCGCTAGAGGGGCGAGGTGGGAAGGGAAGGCGGAGGAGGGAAAAGTTTGCGGCAGGTAGAGGGGTAAGGGCTGGGCGGCCCTGCCGTCGGGCTGTCCCCCAGGGAGGGGTGGGGGGCCCGGGCCGGCTGCCCTGGCGCGCTCCCGCCAGCCCGCCCTCCTGCCCGGGTTGTTTACATTCCTGGAGTGTCTTTTAAACCCGGGGCTGAGGCCGACTCCCGGCCTTCTCCGGCGGCTCCGGGGCAGTCTCCCGTGAAAATCTGCTGGCGCACAATGGCCGGGAAGGCGGCCGCCCCTCGCTCGCGCCCCCGCTGCTCCGGGGCGGGGAGCCTGCCCTCCGCACCGCGCCCTCTCCCCGCCCGCCTGGCTTCCTGGACAGATGTCCCCGGCGAGGGGGCGACGCGCGCCCGCTGCCCGCGCCCCAGACGCCGAGGCCGCGCTCCCCACTGTTTTCTCCCCTGCCCAGACGCCAGGAATGTGAAACAAGCTTCCAGAGTCCGGCCCCCCACCCCAGCTCCGGCCCCGGCCGGGCCCCCCAACCTCCGCCCGGGCCGGCCTCCCACTCCCCCGGGGCCGCGGCCGCCGCCGCCGCCGCCGGAGACGGAGAGGAAGAAAGAACACGGAGAAATTACTTTCGTATTTGCAACGCGCGCGCGCGCACACACGCACATCTTCCCTCTGGGCTCCCCTCCTGGCCGGGGCAGCCCCGTCCAGGCGATGGCCTTAACGCCCCTCGGGCTTCTCAAGACCTCCGGGAAGCCCCTACACACACCCCCTCGGCGTTCCCCGCTAGTACCCTGCGCCGCGTCTCCCCGGGCAATTCACACACAAACAACTTAACCGCGCCTCCACCTCCCATTTGCCAAAGTGTGTGTTTTCCCTGGAAATTCAGATGCACAACTTAGCACCACCACCCCTTGCCACCCCGAAATCCAGCGCCGTCTCCGGCGGTTCTCGTACACACAGGCGCACAACTTCGCGTCTCCCCGAACGAGGTGAGGGAGACCGAGGTGGTCCTACCCGGGTCCTTCCCTCCCTGCCCGAATCCCGGTCCTGCCCGGGTGTACAGAACGAGGGCTGGAGGCGCACCGGCAGGAGGCGGGCACAGGGTCCGCGCGCGCACAACCTTACTCACGCCCCGCACACCCGAAGAGCCTCGGCCCCCGCGCGCAGCCCAAGCCGGCTCCGCTCAGCCGGGCGTTCGCCGGTCGCCTGGGCCTCGGCCCCGGGCCGCGGAGCAGAGCGCAGTGGAGCTCGGCCGCCGCCGCTCGCCGGGCTTGCCTGGCGCCGTCGGACCCTTCAAGGGAAAAGCCCCCAGCACCCAGCGCCCCACGCTCGCACCCCAAGAGTCCACGGGGAGCGAGAGGAAGGCCCGGGGCCAGTGGGCGCCCGGGTCTGGACCCAAACTTACCCGGCGCTGCGAGCGCCGCTGCCGCCGCGGCCGCTGCCGGGCAGGCCCGGCTCGGGCCGGGAGGAGCGCAGCGAGGGCGCCGAGAACGGCTCCGCTTCGGCTCCTGCTCCGCGCCGACCGGGGCTGGGGTCACCGCGCTGCGCCGGCGCTGCTTGCTCGCTCCGCCGCCGGGTCGCTGCTCGCCCGCCCGCCGCCCCTTCGCCTGCTCTCCCGGGCGCCCGCCGCCGCTCTCTTTTTTAATGTCCACAGACAGTGAAAAGGAACTCGGCGTTAGGGGGTGAGTAAGTGAATCAACTCGCCCGGAGCCGAGCAAGTTGAAGTGTCAGATTACATTGGCTATTCTATTTCCAAAGGGCCCCGCGCCGCCGGCCGCCCGCAAAAGCAGGCGCGGAACCACGGACGGAACGGAGCGCCGTGGCTCCGCCGCCGCCGCCGCCAGCGCTCAGCTTCGCTCGGCTCTCGCTCTCTCAGCGCTCTCGCCGTTCACTCTCCCTCTTTCCTTTTCGCCTCTTTCTCTCCCTCGCCTTTCCTGTCCCTTCTTTTGCTCTTTCTTCCCTGCTCCCTGGTCCCGGCCCTCTCCAAGCTTTCCCCCCTCTGTGGCTCGGAAGAGCCTCGCGCGTCACCCCCCCACCCCGTCACTCACCTCCCTCTTCTCTACCCCTTCCTCCACTTCTCCCTGCCCGCCCCCACCTCCCCGCTCCTGCAAGTTTAGAGTAGGAGAGAAATGCTGAGCCTAGGAAGGGACCCCATCGGGGAGGGGGCAAAAACCACCCGGCACCCCCGGCACCCCCTTGGTTCGCGCGCCCGGGACTAGAGTGCACTTGGGGCCGGGAACGCTGTCAGGTACCCTATTTGGGGGCAAGCGAGTTGCTAGCAAGGATGGCCCAAGCGTTCCCCCGGAGGAGGCTTTGGGGTTGTTCTCAAAGCCCGGGGACTGACTGGTGTGGCGAGCAGAGGACCACCCCCTACACACACACCACCACCACCAAGGACGACGTTGGGGGAGGTTGGAGCACGGTGCCCCCTACAACTGGGAAGGACCAGTGCGAACTGTCTGCACCCTGCCGGGTGCAGGGACGTGTGGATTCCCCGAGGCCGGTCCCGAGCTCCCCAGGCCCAGTGCACGTGGGCGGGGTGGGGGCGCCAGGACCCAGACCCAGTCCCACGTCCGGGGCTGGGCACTGCGCCAGGGGCCGCGGAGAGCTACCGCGCTCACAAGGCGCAGTTGGGTGCACCCACTCGCGGGGTTCCCCTCGCGGAGCCACCCTCGAGAGCATTTAAGTGCGCACCCACCTTGCCTCTCGTCCACTGCCACTCACACGGAAACTCCTACACAAACAGCACACACATTCGCGCCCACACTCAGTTTTACAAACACGCTTCTACACGCGCCCACACACAAACACGCACACACGTACACGTGCCCTTACAAATATACCCGTGTACACGGTCATAACAAGCACATTTACACACACGCAATGGCACACACACATCGCTGTACAACCAAATACACTAAAAAAAAAACAACCAAAAACATGAAACATTCCCCTGTTCATTAAATCCTCACGCTCACATACACACACAAACCCATATCCTCCCCGACTCCCTCTTTCACACCCAGAACCACCCCCCCACACCGCTTGTGATTTGCTGCACCCTCAGTCCCAAATCATAATCGGCGCCCGCGCGGCACGGGTTGGATACACACACTCGCGCGCACGCAAGCACTCTCCTCCCTGCACAGGCGGGGGAGGCTTCGGCCCGGCGCCCGCTTCGGATTCCAGGTGTAGCGGCGGCTCCGCGCTCCGTGTTTTGCAGTCTGCCGCGGTGTCGGAGGCGAGGCGAGGAAGGGAGCTGGAATAACAAAGGCAAGTTGGGGAGAGCGCAAGGGGGCGCAGCCCGGGCCGGGCCGCGGGGGGAGCCCTGCAAGGCTTGGGCTTTGCAGGCTGCGAGGGTCTCGGGCGCCAGGAGCCGGAGGTGGGGAGAGGGGGGGAGGTGGTGAGGGTCGAGGGGCGGGGCCGCGGCGTGACGTCAGAGAACAATGACTCCGCCGGGGGGGGGGGCGGGCACCCGGAGGCAGCCCGGGCGGGGGTCTCCCCCGGGGACTGAGACTAGCGGAAGACGTCCTGGACCCGCTAGGGCCTTTGCCTGATTGACGAGGTCCGCTTCGGAGCGCGGACGTGCCACGCAGACTCGAGGATCGTCCAGGCCTTCTGGGCAGTGATCAGCGCCGACCCTGGGCCAGCGTGAGGGGCAGGCCAGAGTACCCTCCCCCCACCCTATTTAAAAACATCCTTCAGTGGGCATCTCTGACCTCGGCTTGAACTCCTTCAGGGCCGGCTAGATCACTCCTTCCACCACCGAGGGAAAGGAAGCAAAACGAATTTGCCAGCCCTGAATTCATTCGCAGGGCTTCGCTAGTCTGACAGCCAGCGAACTCAGCTTGGATTCCTGAGGGCTCAGAGGACTACAGCTCAGGTCCACAGGGGCGTGGGAGGGGATGCGGGGAACCTGCTTGATATTCCCAGGGGAAATTCTGTCGCCCAGTGCCATTAGATGCAAGGGAAGGCACTCCTTTCCGGGCCTCAGTCTTTCGACCTGTCATATGGACTGTTTTCAAGCAGCTGTTCCTGCACAGGTGGCAGCTGAGCACCCCTGGGGAAGGTGGATGGCATGAGAGCCTTCCAGACCTCTCAGCACACAAGAGAAGCATGGTCCCAGTACATTCCTGTGGGAGTATATTCCTGAGCCCCTCCCCCTCGGCCTCTGGGTGGCCCAGGTTCCTAAGTCAGGACACGTGGTAGCCTGGGAAACCCCTGAAGGCCTGACCCAGGGCTGGAAGGTGTAATTCAGCTGGCTGAGTGGTGGCTGGAGCCCCAGCTGCTCCCCCTGGGAAATCTATAGCATTGTAGCGCCAGAAAGCTATGCCTGCCCCCACCACCCCAGGTCCAAAACGTCAGGACAGAGTTTCTGGGTTTAAGAGCCTGGAGGGCGAGAATCCAGCTTCAGTCAAGAACTAGATGGGTCAGGATGGGTCAGGATGCTCTCCTCTCACCATTTCTGTCCAAATTCCTCAGTGAGTGACATGGGCTCACCACCTCCAGGAAATGAGGAATGGAGGCAGCCTTGGGGGTGATCACTCATGTTCAAAAGCTCCTGTCCAGAAGATACCCCCGACCCCCATTTCCTTTACTTCTGAAAACTAGCATGCTACTGCAGAGGGCAGAGGAGCCAAGCCCAGTATACAAAGCAGGCCCGAGCGAAGGGTAATTTCAACTCTTCTTACCTGAGCAAGCATGACACTTGATGGCAGCAAGTCTGAGAAACCTCACCTGGGCTCTGGGTCTGCCCAGGCCTCCTGGGGATCCTGGCCTCCAGTCCTTGGGACTCAGGCCTTTGCTATCTCTATTCATCTTTCAGGGAAATAACAAGGCAGACTGGATCCCTGTGAGGTCTGGAAAGAAGCTATGACTTATATAGTACCTACTGTGTGCTGGGTACTGTGGCAAGGGCCTCTTAGCATTAGCTCACTAGATTCTCCTCACATTGCCTTGAGTTAGATGCTCTATTACTATCTCCCCTTCAGAGAAAACTGCACTTTGAGTCACTTGGTCAATCAGGATTCAACCTCAGGCTCTCATTAACAAAGTTTCCTGTTGACATCTTAGCCCAGCTCTGCCTCCTTAGCCATAGACTCTCTGTGTGGTCCTGGGCAAGTTGCTAGTCCTCTCTGGGCTTCTCTAAACCAAGGGTAAGGTCTCATGGCAGTGGCCGGGCCTCTTTGGGGATTACGTGTCCTGAGCCTCCACTCTCCTGGCCCTGGCGTCTGTGGGCCTGGAGATCTGGGGGTGAAACAGAGGGGAAAGTGCTTTCACTTCCCAGCCACTGAGAACTGGAAGACAGATCCCACTCAGCCGACGCAGGGCCTGGAAATCACATGGCTCCAGAGGCAGCTCAGTGCCCATCAGGAGGCAGCTCAGTGCCCATCAGGAGCCCATCAGCTCAGTGCCCAGCAGCTCAGGGCCACATCAGGAGGGTGTGGGCTGCACGGGGCCGGCCTGTGGGTGCCAATGCAGGGTCCTGCCCACACCTACCTTCAGAGTAGACTTATGTTTTATTAATTGCCTTGCCTTCCAGGAACCATCAGCAGGAAAGAAGGCCATTGCTTAGGCCTAGGCCTGGGAAGTGGGGAAGCAGGAGGTCTGGGAGGCCGAGAGGAAGGCAGTGGGAAGGGGCTATAGATCCTGGGGGCGCAGAGGACCTGTACAGGGTGCAGTGACTGTGGCCTCCTGGGCTGGAGGCCCTCAGTGGGCTGGGGGAGCAGGGGACTGGCATATGTGGGGGTGAATTCCTACCTCTCCAGGGCTGCCTTCTCTGTCTCCAGGATTCACCCCTCCCTCCCCAAAAGGGAGCCCAGGGACTAAAAGGGCCAAAGGAATGTCCCGTTGTTGTTGTCATCGAGAGCTTCCTGTTTGCCAGGCATTTCTCATTCCATCCTCTCCACAAAAGCCAGAAGGTGTAATTCCCCACTGAGGACAAAGACTCAGAGAGGTTAAATGACCTGCTTAAGGTCTCACAGTTATTCGGTGGGTGGGGCTGAACCTCAGGGTTGAGAATGGGGATTTGCCTTCATTCCTCACCAGGCTATGGTGCAGACAAGGTGACCTTCTGAGTCCTCTGGGGTGGATGGTGGGAGGACTCACTCACCTGCCAGGGAATGATCGGGTCCCCTCCCATGGTAGTGGGGTCATGGGGAGTAGATTTAGTCTTCACACCTTGGTGGATCCAGGAGGCATTTGGTCCCTGCCCAGCTCTGAGGCAGCTGTATGTCTAGAGGTGGGTGGTTGGGCCCAGCAGAGAGCAGATGTGCCCGTCAGCACAGCAGGTGCCCCTGGGCTGCCTCCTCCCTTTATGCCAGTCAGGTTGCCCACTCCATTCTCTGAGGCCACACCTGCCCAGCCTCCTGGCCTTGGCTCTCCAGGCCTTTCCACCAGGTATGCTATCTTCTCAGTTCCCATCATGGACCTCTGCCCCATGGTTCCGGACCCGGCTCAGCCGCCACCCCCTTCTTCTGCTGGGAGGCCTGGGAGAGTCAACGGAGAGCCTGCTTTGGGAGTTGGGACACCTTCGCGCCCAGCCCACCACTGCCCGGCTTGCCATGTGTCGTGAGTGCATCACAGACTCTGTGCTCCTGTTTCCCCATCTGTCAGGTAGGAGAGGGACACAGGATGTTCAATGGTACTTCTGCCTCTGATTAAGCCTTTTTGACTCTTGAGCTATAGTGCACCTCAGGGTTTAGGGGGGCCCTGCTTTGGGGAATGCCCTCCAGGGTCTCCTTTGGCTTTGTAGGGAAAGGAAAACATGTGTATTCAGAGGGGACCGTCCAGGGCTGTGAGTAGGTCATGACCTTAACACCTTGCTTCACAAGGTACCGCTAATCTTCTGAGCCTTGCAATGGCCCTTTTTCCAGTGATGAAACTGATCCCCGAAAGGAGGTGGTGGCTTTCTCATGGCCACAGAGCTGGGAAGTGTCAGAGTGGGAACAAGGGCCAGGGGTCCCGACCCAGCACTCTCTCCTCTGCTCCGGCGCTGCCAGATAGCCATCTGGGAGCTAGGAGGTCCAGCACTCCTGGGGGCCTGGAACAAGCTGCCAGAGGAGGATCAAGCCTCCTCCGTCTATCCTGACAGCTCTGGCACCCTGAGGGGAGTCCCTCCTCTCCGGCACTGGAGGGGGTGGGAGAAGAGCTCAGAGCCTCCATGTCTCTCCTCCTCACCTGGACAGCAGTTTGCCGGCCTCAAGGCTCATACCCGCTTGAGGGCCACATGCCTGTGGCCATGCTGGGTGGCTTTCGGAATTGCCAGCATTCTATACGTGCTCTTACCTCCTCATGCTCTTCCTGCCTCCTGGGACACACCTCTACCAACCTCCAAGGCCACATCCATGGCCACATGCTCAGAGGCCTGCCCTGATACCTCCAGCAGATGTGCTGTCTACCTGGTCTCAGCCCCCACATGCTGTTGCCTCTGCCTTCAGCATCAGCGTTATCATCATAACAATTACATATTAAAGTGTGCTAGACACCAAGTACCTCATGCACACAAACTCCTTTCATCTTCACACGAGCTGATTGTTATTAGTGGTAGTAACGTCTCCATTTTTAGAGATGAGGAAACTGAGGCACAGGGAGTTTCATCTGCCCAGCGCGACACCTCCCTAGACAGGGAAATTATTTTGATGTGCACCCGTCTCCTCCCTGGCTGAGACTGTGGGCCAGAAGATGGCTCACTGCTCTATCCCATCACCCAACAGAGTGCCTGAGTGACTGACAGGCGGTCAAGTACAGCGGGAGATGCAAGGGACACACAAGGATGAGCCAGACCCGGCCCTCCAGGAGCTCATAGGCTATCAGAAAGGATTGCCCCCATCAAATACCACTCTAAAAGTTTGGGGGAAGGAGAGGAGTTGGCATTGAGTGGGGTCTGGAAGGCAAGCTCTGCTGGGGAAACAAATCAGAGTGAGACATGGACCTGCCCAAGTCACACAGCGAGTGTGAGGCAGCAGTGGGCTGGGACCCCAGGCTCCCAGTATGATGTGCCTTCTTGCACCTTGCAGCCAGCTGTAGGGTCCCTGAGTCTGTGCTGTTTTTCAAGGACACACGGTCCCAGATGCCTCCATGATGCTGAGCTGTTCAATGAGTGGCTCTGGTTCTTCTCTCCCCTCTATTAAATTTTTTTTTTTTAAAAAGAAGAAGAAAGAAAGAAATCCAGGCATTGTTCCTGACTGCAGCTGGTGCCAACTAGAATCCCGCTGAACAGAATGGAGCCGAGAGCCCGGCCGCCAGGGGCCTGGCTGCTGACACAGGGCCTTTCTATTTTGCTTTCCCCCCGGGGGCCCAGGCTGACGTTTCGTCCCCTCCATGGGCACCCTCTCCACCTGCCTCCCTGGCCCCAGCTCTGAGTCTCCCGCTGCCCTCACCCCCTTTGCAAAAATCAGATGCCACTTGGGAGGGCTGTGGAGCACTAGCACCCCCTTCCTCATCACCCACAACCTGGAGTGAGCTGGACCCCCTCCCTGTCCCCCACTCTACCAAGGCGGGGGGCTTCGGATGCCTGTCTAGGAGAGTGGCAGAAATCCTTTCTCCATGGAATCATTTGGAACACTGGTTTGATTTCAGAATCTACCAGGATTTTTCATCCCACCCCCACCTGACTTGGCAAGTGCCAGTCCAAGCTCACCTGTTAAGGCAATTTGCAGCAAGGAAGGTGTGGGGGTTGGCGGGGGCTAGGGTGCTGGTGGCAACAAACGGCTCTGCAGGCACAAAAATGCTTTCTAAAGTTCCTGGTTTGCCTGCTGCCTCTGCTCCAAGAGACTTGGTCTTTGGAGGAAGAGGATTCCCCAAACTCTCCCTTGCTGCCTTCATTTCAGCTTCCCCTCCCTGCCCCTTTAGAACCTTGAGTTCCGTTTGGCAACATCCCCTACCTCTGTTCTCCAAAGAGCCAGTCTGACCCAGATTACCCCAAGCATCAGCCCAAAGAGAGCAGCAGCCTGGCCACTATCCCATGTGCACTGGGGATTGGCCTGGCCATCAAAGCCAGCTTCCCGAGCATCCCCTTTCCTGCTCTGGGTATAGCACCTTGGAGTTTGTAAAAAGCACTTTATGTCTTACCTGAGTGCCATAGGCAGCCTCAAGAGGCAGGCGGAGATTGCACAACCCACTTTGTAGAGAAATAAACTGAGGGTTCAAGGGACCCAGTGGTTTGGCCAAGGTCTTACAGGAAGGGGCAGAATTGGTATTTGAACCCGGTCTTCTGATTCCATGTCACTAAGCAGGCATGGGGACCTGAGTGGTAATGGTCTCAGAGGATGGCTCATCAAATGTTGCCACAGGATGGGATCCCAGACACACTGATTCATCTAACAAATGTTTATTGACTCCCTGCAATGTGCCAGGCGCAAAACTAGGCACTGGGGATCCGACAGTGAACAAAACAGATGGGGTCTCTCTGTTACAGAGGTTATAGTTTGTTGGAGGAGAGACAGCAAACAGACTGTGTAGGAAGGTGTCCCTGTCCCCACCAGCCCAGCGCATATGCCCCAGAAGGAGCCCTGGCCAGGAGGCTGGAGACACAGGTTCTGGTCCCAGTGTTGTCCCCAACTCCCCGTGCGATGTTGGACAAGGCTTTCTACCTGTGAAATCTGCAAACATGTGGCACCTTACACATTTCCCCGGGTTCCTGCCCTACTCCCAGCTTCTGAGTCAAGTGGTTAATGATTTCCTAGCATGAATAATTACTCTGATTAATTTTTTCTCAAACCTGACTTTTCATCAGCTCTCAGAAGCCAGAAAGGGGCTTCTGAGGTCATCGAAGCGAGAACCCCTAGGTCTCATTCTTCTCGGGAGGTGACTATCTCTGCTTGCATCCTTCCGGGAATGGGGAGCTTGCTCCCTCACACGGCAGACACTGCTCAGTGATGTGCTGGTAAGTGCTTAACATCTGGCTCTCCAAAATGGGGAAAACCTGATGGATAGCGTTTGCCGATTTCCATGTTGTAAATACTCCCACTGTGGCCAATGTCAAGCCTCTGACTTAACATCACGCAACTCACAGAGTTCCAGAAAATTTAGCCATCGCCTCTTGGGAGCCGGTCTGAGCCGGCTCCAACACACCACTGGCCTGCCCCACAGAGAAGCCCTGTCCAGCTTTACGTGTTGGGAATTTCTTCCTGGTATTGAGTGAAACATCTAATTCTCAGGAGCTCCAGCGTGAAGGTCCTGAGCTACTTCTCTGGGGTGTCATAGGACAAGGGGTTCCCTGGGCCCCCATGAAGCCCTTCAGAGAGTAGGAGGAATTGATTCTGTCTCCCCGTGACAGGGGAAGTTCCTGGGCCAAGTGGGGTCAGGGTATACTCCCCCTCCCCCTCTGCGTCTCCTTCCTCCCTCCCTTTCACAAATATTTATTGGGCCTCTGTGACCCATCAGGCACCTGCTAGATGCTGTGGCCCTGGCCACCCATGTCTTTGCTCACACTGGACCCTCCAAGCGGAAAGTCTTCTCTCTCGGCCTGTCCACCTTGGAGGCTGTGCTCAGATGTCACCCACTCTCAGAAGCCTGCCCCGCCCTCCACCCCTTCCCCTCCCAAGGCAGGCAGGCGCCTGCCCTCCCACAGCCTTTCTCGGTCCCTGTTTGCCACTTATCACTTTCTACCTTGGATTACAGTTATCTGTGTACTCGGCTTATCTCTCTGCCAGACTGAGAGGCAGCGGGCTTGCTGAAGGAGCGTGGACTTTGGAGCCCCGTGGCTGGGCCCCGAATCCCAGCCTTGCCGCTTATGGCTGTGAGTCCTAGGGAAGCTGCTACTGCCGTGTGGAGCCTCAGCTTCCCTATCTGTAAAGTGGGGCGGGTCATAACTCCTTCCAAGGTGGTCTGACCGTTAAACGGGATTAGAAATGTAACTCCCCTTTCCTGTTCCTGTCTGGGACTCCCATCTCTGGGGGACAGAGATTGTGTCCGGTGCTGTGTGTCCTCCTGGTTATGACAGCAGTATAAATATTAACAACAATGGTAAACACATATAGCAGTGTGACTACGTGCAGGGTGTTGTTCTAAGAACTTAGGCGTGCTAACTCATTTCATTCTCACAACAACCTTGTGGCATTGGAACTATTCCTCCCACTGAGAGATGAACAATCTGAAGCACAGAAAGGTTAGATGACAAGCCCAAGGTCACATAGCGAGTGGGAGAGCTGAGATTTGAATCTAGGAAAATCGGCTCTAGGGCCTTGGCTGTGGGACACTCTATTAAATGGCCATGGTTGAAGGGCTTGGAGGGGCTTAGGGAGCCATTGGGGGGGGGGCTGTCCATGGGGTACCCCGGCCTGTTGACATTCTTGTCCTGTTCTGTGGGGTCACGGTGGACAGAGAAGCTCCTGGTCTGTCCTCTAGGACCTCTGGGCAGGTAAAGTGGTTAGTGCCGAAGAGAGGATTGTCTCTAGGTCCCTAGGGGCAGGGGCCCGAGAGGCCACTAATGGATTAGGCAATTAGGCAATCAGAGAAGGCTTTGTGGAAGAAGTGGCATTTGTAGTGGGCCTTGACTGATGAAGATCTGGGTGGGGAGGGACAAGGCAGAACAGTAGGAGCAAAAGTGCAGAGGTGGAAGAGGTATATTAGGAATTCACTTAGGTGTCAGTCTAGACATTCTCCTGTGTTCCGGTCAGTAGGTAGAGCAGATAAGGTGAATATGGGGAAGGGTGTGTTAGTCGTCCAGTCTGTGATTCAGAAAAAGCGGAGGAAACTGTTTCAGGGGCTCTGAAAGCCAGGACAGGCCCTGAAGAACTGAGAGCCACTTGGGCTGCCCTAGGGGCCAGATTGGCATTTTGCTTCTTTATAAGCTATTCTGAGTACTCAGAGTCCTGGGTTCCTGAATCCAGCTCTGCCTCTTGGTTATATCCCTCCGTTTCTCAGAGCCTTAGTTTCCCCATAGGCAGAATGGGCATGAAGAGTGGACTTGGGGAGCCAGTAGAAGGAGGCAACAGGGCTGCTGGTGAGGCCCTGCCCGACACTCCTGTGGTAGGAAGTGGGTGGGAGGTACGTGGAGCGGGGGGGGGGGGCAGGGGAAGCCAGGGGGGGGGGGGGGGGAGGAGCTCCATGTGCGTGGCCAGAGAGTGCCAAGCCTGCCAAGTTGGCTCAGGTTGTGCCTCGTGATTCTTCCCACACCACATGCTCCATTTTCCCGGCATTGCCAAAGGCTGCCCAGCTCTGCTGGCTTAAAACCAATCTCCCTCCGAGGCTTCTGCAAGGACAGCACCTGGCAGGCTATGGGCTGACCCTGCCCCTCCGGCCGGCCAGCCTTGAGCCCACTAGGCCCCTCCAGGTAGCGCTAATTGTACTAATGAATGCTTTGGGAGCATTCATTGTGTGCCAAGGGCTGTTTTAAATGCTTCCATTATATTAACTAATTTAATCCTCACAACCACGCTGATGACACCCATCTTGGGCGAGGAAACAGGCAGGGACAGGTTGAGCCTGGTGGTCCCACTGCAGTTGCATGGCGGGAAGGGTGAAGCCTGAGGGGTGCAGAGAGCCCGCAGAGCTTGGCAGCAGGGCCCGCAAGGTGCAAGTCTGCACGCCTTCTGGTTGTTTCCCTGTGCGGGGACCCTTACACTTCTCCTTTCTGCTCATTTCCAAGTTCACAAGCGGGTCCTCTGTCCGCACGCATGCACGTATGCCCGCACACTGGACACCACGGTTGTGCAGACGCAGAGACAGTCCCCCATGAGTCTCGCTGTCACTGAGTCACGTCCACGGGTACAGGCAGTGTGCCCACCCTGCCACAGACATGCACACCCTCCCACACGCGCACGCACGCACACGCACACACGCTCCTGTGTCCCCCAAATGACCTGGTGGGATCTGTGAACTCACGTTGCCTCCCCCTGGCCTCCAGCCTCTGCGGATGGCTCTCTGGCCCAGGCATCTTCATTCGTGTCCCCTCGAGCCCATGACTCCAGAATGTGTGCACTGTGCAGGTCCCGCCCAAATCCTTGCCCTGCTCTGCCTCCCTCTACAGGAACTGGGCCTCAGGGGTGTGGTAGGGGCTTGGGGGTGGCTGGTTACCCTTCCCCCAACCTCAGGGGCTGCAGAAGGAGCAGCAGGAAGAGGAGATAAATTAATCCTGGCCTCCCCTCCCCCGGGCTCTCTGTGATGCTAATTCTCTCCGCCTTTGATCCAGCCCAGGCCCCTAACTCTGAGCAAGAACAGGCGCTGGGTCTGCCCCGAGATTAGGGCTGCCCTGGGTGAGGCCCCCAAGCATAGCCCCCCAGGCAGCAGGTTGGGATTTTTCTCCTGGGGAGGGGGTCTTGGGGATTAGAACTCTGGTTACTGACCCTGGCCTTTACAGCACACTCCCCTTTGCAAGAACTTTCTCATTCTCGCTCCTCTCCAAGGGACCCTGTGGTTCCCATTTTACACCAGAGCAGAATGAGGCCCAGGGACAAAAGGAGTCCAGAAGCTTCAGGCCAGTGAGTGGTGGGGTCCAGACCTGGAGCATAGCTCTCCCAACCTCCAGTCTCGCCCTGTTTGCTCTGGGGTTTTTTGTTCCGGTGAGTTTTTAAAAAACCACTCTTATGGAGGAGTCACTACCTGCCAGGAGCTGTGTCTTAAGGAGCCCTTGTGCCATCCAGCTCTCAGATCAGCTCTGTGGGGTCCCACTTTACAGGTAAGGGAGTGCTCCACGTCCCTGTCCCACGTCGGCAGAGTCTGGATTCAAAGCCAGGACACAGGCCACCTGTAGTCCCTCACTGTGCAGAAGGGACAGTGAGACCCAAAGAGCAGAAGGGACGTGTCCAATCCTGTACAGGAAGTTGAATGGGCATTCATCCCCTATCTTCCTAACTACACTTGGTCTTGTTCTGGAAATGTCTGGAGTCTTCTATGGACCCAGTGGAGCTGGGACAAGAGTTCAGACCCCATGCTGCGCCCCGCCCCCCCCCGAGGACAGGGCTCCCTGTGAGTATGCCAAGCTCAGGTAATCACATAGGGGCATCTCAGCCAAGCCGGCTTCAGAACAGCCCTGTAAACTTGCACATAAATACAATTAAAACGTTTATTACGTTCAATTTCATACATATGAAAGACTGTAAGCTATGAAACTCATTACAGTGAACACTCATGACCATCACACTGAAGAACTGGAGCATTACAGACACCTCCCAGAGGGAACCAGTACCTGCAGCTCAGTCATGACTCCCTTCCTCGTTTGAACAAATGGTTGGAGCACACGGTGCGATCCGCGGCTAACCACTTTTGAGACAGTGAATCACACGCTGCATTCCCAGGAGGAGTGCCTTCTTTAAAGGGACAGGGGGAGCTTTGAAGAGTAACTTGAGCCCCCATGTGCCCTCCTCCTCAGGGGTTGCCATCTGCACCTGTTATTATGCTTTGGGGGGTATCTGCAGTGTGGTACCCTATTTTGCCCTCCCCAGAGAGTGTTCTGAAAGGACATTTCTTCCTGGTGTGGCCAGCAGAAGTAGGGCTGGGGGCCCCCCGGGCAGCTGGGCATTCCCTGAACAAGGCATACCATCATGACTTTGTCTGAGCTGTTCCCTTTACCGGGAATGCCTTTCCATCTAGTCTGCTTGGGAAAATCAGCTCCTAGGTTCAGCTCCAAGGTGTCATTTGTTGGGAGGCCTTCCTTGTGAACCCCGTCCTATGACCCCCAGCAGAGTTGGGTGTGCCCTCCTCTACCACATCTGAGTCATTGGGTACCCTTCTGTCAGGCTTATCCCAGAGCAAATGTTCTAGTAGCTGCCAAGAGCAGCCTTCTTCCCTAGATCCCAGGCACAGCTGGCTGTCCCACTGGGGCGGGTGCTTCCAGAGCGACCAAGACAGAATCAGGGGGAAGGTGACAGCACAAGGACCTCCCTGTGGCACTCCAGAGGCTGGGATCTCAAACGTCCCACTGGGTTTGCTCCGAGGCCTGTCTGGATGGAGGATTTGGAGGCAAGGCCGGGAGGAGACTGCCCGGGGCTAGGGGCTGCATTTACCCATTTGCTCTGTTGATGTGTGTGTGTGTGCACGACACCTGTGCAGGTCAGTGGGTGTGGGCACAGGAGTGCACATGTCCACCAGTGCTTACACATGTGTGTGCACACACGTGGCTCCACGTCCACAGGCCCTGGGCCACTTGCTCTTCCTGCTTTCAGCCCCCCCCGGACAAGCCTGTTTTCTTCTTAGTATCACGCAGCACAAGCCTACGGAGGACCTGCTGTGTGTCAGACCAGCGGGGTTGGCTGCGCACTGGGGGGACAAGCCTGACAGAGGGTTCGCACACCGTCTTGCTGTCCCCTTCTGCGCTCTCGCATGCACTAGCCCTAAAGCCAGGTGCCACCTCCACTTCCCAGTTGAGGCCTCCGAGGGCCTCAGAGAACAGAGAGGGACGGCAGGGGAGATGGGAGGCTGAGACCAGAAGCCCTGAGGCTGGGGCCCGATTCTCGGTCCCGGGTGCCAGGGGCCTGCCAGAAACCCCTACTTGCAAGGGACTCCTGGCACAGGGAAGAGCCACCCAGAACCCTCCCCGGCACCCTCGTTTCCTCCTGTTGGCCACCGCACTTGGGGGTGCCATTCCCTGAGCATCCTGTAGGAGGGCGCCATAGCTGTTAGCTGCAGCAGGGATGGGGGGAGCTCGGAGCTGAGTGGGATGGGATGGGACAGCCTCAAACTGGGGACTGGTCACCCCCACATTCACACACAGAAGCCTCTACGCACACGTGCACAAGTGTGTACTCACAAATACATGTCCACGCATGCATGCATGCATGCCCAGAGAGGCAGTGCCAGTTGCCCACTGCTCGCCTTCTGCCTCCTGGTTCCGGTTTGCTCCTCTAACTCAGGCTGCCCTAAAAGGGACCCTATGGCTGTCCGCTTTCCTGAGTGCCTTCCATCTGAGAATCAAGACCCCGGTGGCTGAGGAAGATGATTGTAGGGGGATTTGGTGCTCCTTTTGGAGCATCATTGGCCTGCCCTTTCAGGAGGGAGGGTGACGTGGGTTAGCCTCTGTGAATGGAGGGAGGGGGGAGCAGGGAAAGGGATGATCGCTGCCTTTCCTTCCCCACCACCCATTGCACCCCGGAGGTCCTGAGTGAAGGTCTCTTTTCCGTGATAAGGGTGGCACTGTGGCTTGGCAGTCAGAATCTTTGGCTCTGGACTCTGATGGCCCCGGGTGAATCCAGGATTCCTCACCTCTAGCTGTGGGGTTGTGGGCAGGTCGCTTCACCCCACTGAAGCTCCATCCTGAACTTGTACCAAGAAGATGAACGCACTCACTTCACAGCGTTTGGAGATGATGGGCCAGACCCGGGCCTGGGAAACGGCAGCGGGGGTGGTCCGGGCTTGTTCTTGTAAATGCCATGCAAAGCCAAACTGTGTTGTGTCCAGACCACCTGAACCACAGGACCTCGGCCTGCCTCACAGCCTGGGGAAAACCGAACTCCAGTCCAGGCTCTGCTTTACCAGTGGGGTGACCTTGGGTGTGACAGGGGCCCCCTCCGACCTCAGCATCCTCAGCCCCAAAAGAACATACTTATCTGAGGGGCACATGGGGCTAGAATGACCGATCAGGTGGGAAGGAAGGGCCTTGCAAATCACAAAGCTTGTGTCGCTTTTGAGGATGCAGGTGCGGGGGACAGGGACCCATCGCCCCTCAGTGGGACCCCATCCTTCTACACCCACACCCAGCATTCTGGCCCCTAGCTGGGCTGAGAGCTGCATGTCCCCCCACAGAGGAAAGAGCCGTGTTTGTCTGGGGACCACTCTGAGCCCTGCGCCCGCCCTCTGCAGGCCTCCGGAGCTGCCAGGTGGGAGAGCCCTCATGCGGGCAGTCTGAGGCCCCTTTGAAGCCGGGAAGTTTGTACTGAAGGGGCAAAGGCAGCTTGGATTCAAAGTATCTCTCTTGGCCTTTAATTACCCTTCTTCACCCATAGGTGGAATTTCCACTCCAAGAGCCAAAGAGAGGCACGGGCGCGGGCGCTGGGGGCCGGTTTCCCCTGCTGCCTTTGTGTGGCGGCCGCCAATGCAGCCGTGGCGCGCAGCTCGGGTTTCTGATTTTAATGATTTCCTGAATTCATTCTGCTTCCTACCTCGGGGAAAGGAGGAGAGGTGATCCTCTTGAAAATTCACATAATTGCTTTTATTTGATTTTTATTAAAATGCAGTCAGGAATAATGTGATTGCCCCCTTTATTACGTTGTTCATCAATCTGGCATGGGGAATCAGCTTGGAAAAACAGTGGGTGCAGGAGCAGACATGGCCCTTGTGGTGGGCTTGGGGGCTCGCCCCGACTGGCCAAGTTGCACTGGGGGAGCCACAGCCTCCCTGCCTCCGCCGCTGCTGCCATCTGGGGAGGTGAGCCGATGCCCCACTAAGCCTGCCGAGTGGCTTGTGAGTGTGGAATGCTGGGAGCACGCTGTGCGTGTCCTCCCCAGCCCCACCCCTCCTCCTCCCGGCTTCCTCTTCCCGCCTCTGAGTCCCCAGAGGCTGAGAGGGGTGGTGGTCTGAACTCCTAGCAAGGCTTGCCCTGCACTTTCTCCCCTGTGCGACCCACCCCCCCTCCGCCCCCATCAGAGCCTCCGTGCTGGTCTTGGGGTCCCAAGGCTCAGGGCCCTTAGTCTAACTTCGAATGGCCCACCCAGTCAGGCTACTCCCCTGCTCGGAAACCTTGGTGGCTTGCAAAGACCCCTTTCCGGCCCCGGGCCATTGGTTGTGGGACCTTTGCGTGCAGTGGAAAGAGGCCAGACCTCTTGTCAGCCCAGATTGCAATCCGTGCTCTGCTTTCTGCAGTAGGATACTGGGCAAGTCACTCCTGCCCAAGTGTCAGCTATTGATTAAGGAAATGGGAGCACCAACATGTTCTGGATAGAAGCCCTGAGAATGTAGGATGGTGAACAGGCAAGTACAAGGGTATCTAACTCATAGAGCATGTGTGTGTGGTGGGGGGAGGGATCATTTGACTTGGCCCAGCAGGTGCCTGGGGTGAGAGGAACAGCAGGCCCAGCAGAGGTGGCCACTGTGACCTTGACAGTCCTCTTGCCCTCACCCCCTGTATGGCCCTCTCCTTCCAGTGGATGGTTCTGGATGAGACTGGGCTGGAGCTTGCAGCCCAGCAGGTGAGAGCAGGGCCTCCTTGTCTCCCTGCCCTTGCCGCGCTGGCTTCCTTTTGTAGACAAGGTAACTGAGACTCAGAGTGGGTCAGTGAAGGGTTTAGGGCGACCCAGCTAGGAAGTGTGAGGTCTCTTGGGCACAAGAAGCTAGGAAGGCTGACAACCCGGGCCACCCCTGCAGCTGTTGGTGAGATGCTTTGAGGGGCTGTGTTTGGCAGGTGGCCGTGCCAGGCAGAGCTGCCCGGTGGCCTGGAGTGTGGGTGGGGACCATGGGCGTCCGCTCAGCCTCCAGCTGGTCTCTCTGGGGTGGTCTGCCTCCACTGGGGCTGGCTGCGCAGGGAGTCAGGGAAGCATGGGGCGTGTGGAGACATCCGCTTTGAGAGCCCCCGGGGGGCTTTTAATTTCTGCGTAAAGCCCATCTTCACTTAAAAAAAAAACAAAAACACACACAGACAAATCTTTGTTGTCTGTTACAGTTTTCTTTTTTGTGTGTTTGTTTAGATGCAAGTCACTTGGCAGTAGATGTAGCCAGGGGAATTCAAAGAGCGAAGGCAGTAGATTTAGAAATTCAACTGTGGGGCCCTTGAGGGCCAGTCTGGTTCCTCCATGTGGCTGAGCACTCAGTACAGGGCATGGTGTGCTGCTTCCTCCACAGTCTGCGCCCCCCACCCCCGGGCTGTGCGAAGCCATGACCCCCTTCCCCCCGCAGTGTGCCTCCTCCTGTGAGGCCCAGGCCACACCAAGTCTCCCTGTACCTGCTCCCCCTCTGGGTTCTCGAGACCTACCTGCTCACTCTGCCTGCCTGCCCCAGGGGACAGGTGCGTGCCCAGTCTCTCCAGATGGGCTGTTGAGTCTGTCCAAGAGGGCAGGTCACTTCTCAGTCGTGGAAAGCACTGTGTAGGGAGCTGGGAAGGACCTCTAGAGTCTCAGCAGAGGAAACCCCAGTCTTGAGAGGTAAAGGGTGACCGGTGGTTTCCCAAAGACTGTGGAGTTTCCTGGGCTGCAGACGTTCAGGGCTCAACTCGACAGTCTTGGTCACCCTAGCTAAAGCCACTCACTCCGGGCTGCCCAGGAAGCGCATGCTCTGGAGCCTCCCTATTCCCAGGCCAGCCCCACGTCCTGATGCTATTACCATAGACAGCACCTCTATTTGGGGAAGGGGGGGCATGGGCCCACTGGGGCAGAGACTGGCCCAAGGCCATTGGTGAGTTGGCTGCAGAGCTAGACAAAGAGACGATCTGACCTTGGAGCCTCTGGCTGGTTCCCATGCCCAGACCCACTGCCTCTCTCAGAGCAACTTGTGGTGGGAGACAAAGCCCAGAAGAGGGCAGACACCCCAGGAAACAGCCAACGCTGGGGGTTGGGGGTGGGGGAAACTCGCTGAGCCTTGGAACCCTGTGGTGGTCTGAGGGCCTGGCACCACAAAGCCCTGCCCTCCACTCAGCAATTGCAGGGGCTGAGTCGGGCTGTGCCCAGATGAGCAGAACCCCCTTATCAGATCTCCGTTTCTCCCCTCTGCCTGGCCTCCACCCCCAGCCTGAGCCCTTTCCTCTGTAGCGGATCTCCTTCCCTGTCACCGGCACACGCAGCAGAGCAAGCACCCAGAGGTTGGTTTCTGTTGCTTTAAAAAAGTTTCCATTTGATGAGGGGGTGAGGGGTTGTTTGCTGGGCCTGCAAAGCCCCTCTATGGGCTGCAGCTAGGGGGATCGCGGTGGATTTGAGGCTGGCAAAGGCTGCACCCACAGCCCTGAGCCTTTGGATCCTGTGCAAAAGGCAAGGGGTGTGGGCTCCGGGGTGGGCAGCACCCACTCTCTGCTCACTCCCACAGGCACCTGTGAGGTCAGGGGACTTACTCTCCATTTCCCACAGCAGGCTGCTGAGGCTCAGCCAGGGTCGCTGGGGCCTGGGGACTCTGGACTGGTAGTCTGGGCTCTACCCACGGCTTGGTGCCGCCGTCAGAGCTTACCATTCAACGTCTTCCTTCCTTACCTGTCAGGCTCTCCTCAGGCAAGGGACATAGCTTTCTGAAACTTCTGCTCTAGGCTTGCGGCCCCTCTGTGGAGAGTATATGAACTCTATCCAAGTCACCAGAGCTGGATTCGAATTTCAAGTCCTCCTGCTGTGTGACCTCCGGCAAGTCACTTAGCCTCTCTGAGCGCCAGATGGCTTAGCTATCAAATGAGAAAGTTGGAGGAGTCCCTGAGAGAGCCTGATGGACTCGGAGAGCCCTGCCCTCCACTCGGCAATAGCAGGGCAAAGCAAAGCAACCTTTGTCTGCTTAACAAGGGCCTCGGAAAGTTTCAATTGTCAGTCTGGGGAAAATGGCTGAGGTGATAGGGAGCTACGGAAGGTGGGTGAGCAAGGGAGTGCCATGATCAAAACCAGGTTCCAGAAGGATCATGTCGGCAGCAGAGTTGAGGAGTACTACAAGGGAGAAATGGAAGCCAGGAGGCTGTTGACGGGGGTTTTGACCTCCTTTTCAGAAAAATAAGATGACCCCCCCTCTCCCCACCAAGAGTCATGGAGACTGTTCCACCTGGCCTGGCACCAGACTCTTGCCCAGGACAGGTTCCCTGCCCTTGGCCTCTCCCAGGTTCAGCTGTCATGCCCCATGAGAGGAGGAACAGGGCATCTAAAGGGGGTCCTGAACCCCAGCCACCCCAACAGCCAGGTGTGAGAGGGGGCTCCTCCTCTTCCCAGTGGCCCCAGGGTCCCTGACAAGTGTTGGTAATCCAGGCCCATCTGAGAACCGTGGTTCCCATTTCTCATTGAACTCCATCCACTGGGTTTCCTACCTCTCACTTCAAGCCTCCTGACACAACCCCAGCCCTTGAGACAACTCTCTCTGAGCCCTCACTTATGGTGAAGAAATCCCTCCCGCCCCCAGAACAGGGTAGTAGCTGGTACAGCCTGTCTGTACTTTCGTCACCACACCTCCGGCCTCTCCCACATCCAGAGCAGGGCAGGGAAGCTCAGAAGGCCAGGGAGCTCAGTGGGGTGGGGGAAATCTCCTTTTGTGAAGGAAGCACCTTTTTTGTAAAGTGAATAATTCCCCTGATGTGTGTCTCTCTGAGAGTATCACAGGCTTTCTTAAAGATGAACCATCCTCTACCACCCGGGGTTGGGTTTCCCTGGGGATAAGCCATAGATGGAAGTAGCAGAGGAAACCAGAACACTAGAGGAAACTTTACTCTTCCCCTTCTCCTGAAATTTGTCAGATGGAGAGTATCTCAGCCTGTTTAGGCTGTTATAACAGAATACCCCAAATTGGGAGGCTTGAACATTTATTTCTCACCGCTCTGGAGGCTGTGAGGCCAAGATCAAGGTACCTGCAGGTTTTGTGTCTGGTGAGGGCCTGCTTCCTAATTCACTGTTAGCCATTTTCTCTCTGAGTCCTCACAAGGTGGAAGGAGCTCTCTGGGGTCTCCCTTATAAGGCACTAATTCCAACATGCTCCTCCCTCATGACCTCCTCACCTCCTAACACCATCATCTCAGGGGTTAGGATTCAGCCTAGGACTTTGGGGGGACACAAGCATTTGGACCATAGCAATCTTGCACTCACAAAGGTTCTTTATTGGCAGGAGGGAAGTGTTTGAGTCTAATGATTGCCATTGTACCCATTTCCCAGACAGGCAAACCAAGGCCTAGGCACCCAGGCTTCCTTGCTTGTATTCAGAGGCTGATTTTCTGGACCTTGGTCAATAGCAAACATCTTTCTCTGCCAGCTTCCAAGGCAGCCCTTCCCTGCCGCCCCCACTGCCCTTAATTCCTGGCCAGCGGGGAGTCTCTTGCACAAGAGGAAGGACACTATTCTGCACCAGCCCTGTGCCTGTTCCTGCCATGCTGGGTTCCTTTACTGCCCACATGCTCATTCCTGTAATAAAAATACTTCCCCAATTAGTTCTAATTTTAACTCTCATTAGGACCCACATCACCTGTAAGGCTGGCAAGCAGATGCCCCAGGAATGCGCCCGCCTCGCCCTCTCTCCTGGTGTCAGGGAGGGGGTGCTCAGTGGATGCCCTGGGCACCCTGCTTTGCTGTCTGACATTCTCCATGGCTCTTACCCGCTTCGGGCCTCTCCTTCGTCACTGCAGTGCCTGGCTTGTGGGGTTGTAGGGATCAAAGCATAAAGGGGCCGGGGATTGGAAGCCCTTTCTGTGAGTCAGCACCAGGCTGGTACCTGC
Organism: Callorhinus ursinus; assembly: GCF_003265705.2. Lineage (NCBI taxonomy): Eukaryota > Metazoa > Chordata > Mammalia > Carnivora > Otariidae > Callorhinus > Callorhinus ursinus. The sequence goes on from NW_027397093.1 coordinate 7,127,850, forward strand.
TGTAGGGCCTCACTTTGTCTTCACAGTAGCCCAGTTGCCAGACCTAGAATGGGCTTCATAGTCCCACTGACTCCCCACCTACGATCTGAGGGGCTTCTGTACAGGAGCATTTTCCCAGAGATTACACTGCTTATTCCCCTGCTGACTAAGCTTTTGCAGTCCTTTACCTGAGGGGGTGTGGGGGTGGGGGCTGTAGCAGAAACTGCGCCAAGCCCAGTACTCTCTCTGGTCGTCTCACCCAGGATGCTGTAAGGTAGCATGGAGGGCCTTCTGCACAGGCCTCAGCATGCCTGGGATACCAGTCCTGTGCCGGGTCCAGCCTCATGCCCAGTGAAGCAGGACACAACCCGGGATGTGGGGTGCTCCCCGTCTTAGCGCTGGAGGGCCTCCCCAGTGCCCAGACAGACTGCAGATCAAGGCCCTGCCCTATTCCTGGGCGCGGTAAACTTCTCCCTTCCTGAGGCTGACGGTGACAGCCTGATGATGATGGAGGTGGGATGGTCAGAATTTAGTTTCTCGAAAGAAAAATCTAGAAGGTGTATTTCCTGCAGCTATCCATGTTGGTAGAGCCTCATGCCCCTGTCATAGTACTCTTAGCCCCGTTGGACAGATGAAGAGACTGAGGCTCATAGAGTGTGATTGTCTAAGGACATCTTTCTTGGAATGTGTGGGCCAGGGACAAGAACCTCTGCAGTGTCTTGCCTTTTTCATGCCTCCTTGACTGTCAGACAGCCCCACGTCGGGGACAGATGGGACAGTAAGGCCCACTTGGGCAAGTGGCACAGCTAGGAAGTAAGGGAGGACTCCAACTCTGTACCAGGAGACATCAGGCCAGCCGTTGCTTGGCCCAAGCTGCCCATGGCCCAGCCACCATCCCTCCTTCTTCAGCCTCCAGCCTCCAGGTTCTGGTTCTCCTCACCAGTGTCTGACAGCCCTGATCAGCTGCAGAGCCCATCCTGGACCTCCTGAAGCTGTGTCTTGATCCCCTGCTGGGGCAGCAGGCACGGCCCCAGCCCTGCCTAGACCTGCCATGGGCTCTTCCTCCCCATGGGGTCTGGGCCTAGGGAGTGACATCTACCAGCTCAGTCCGAGACTCAGTGTGTGGGATCAAGTTGGGTGTCAGGAGAGCTGGGGTCAAGTCTGGGTTCTGCCAGTGACTGGGTGGCCTTGGATAGTCACTTGCCCTCTGGGCTTCAGTTTCCCCCATCCTGCAATTATTAGGGCCCTAGGAGTTCGGCAGGTATGGAGAAATGAGAAAGGTCGGCTCTCCCACTTATGAGCTGTGTGTTCTCAGGCCTGAGCCCCTCAGTTTCCCTCTGACTTTTAAGGAAACTAACATTTGCTGAAGACTTCTAGAGCTTGGGTCCCATGTTAGACACTTCCAGAAGCATTTTCTCCCACGGACTCCTCCTCACAGTGCTATGAGTCTTGAATCTGAGCTGAGAGTCAATGGAATGTCTTGTTTTACTCTTTCATACATTGTCTCTTTGTGGCCCCTTCTGGCCTGGGGGTCTTGGGAGGCAGTCATGGATGGCTTCATGGAAGATGTGGCACATGGTCTGAGCCTGGAAAGATAGGGTGACACCTCTTGTCTGTGGGCCAGGGTGGTCAGTATCTGGGCCTCTGGGAGCACGTGTTCCATCTTGGTTTCCTTGGGGCCCCCATAGGTAGGAGTTTGAGCTCTGCTTTGGCAGGCCACAGAAGTCAGCCCCAGCTTCTGTTGCCCTGAGCCTCCCTCAGGTTCGTTTGTGTTTGGGGAGGGAGGCCTAGAAGGCCTCATGTGGTGTGGTGGGAAGAGAGAAGACAATCAGTCAGCCTCCTTGCTAGACACACTCTCACATGGGCCAGGAGACAGGATTCTAGTCCTGGCTGACTTACTGTGTGACCTTGGCCAACTGGCCCAGCGTCTCTGGGCTTCTGTATTCCGTACTCAAATGCAATGCTCATACCAAGAGGAAGAAGAGTCAACATTACTTAAGCACTTACAATGTGCCAGGCACTGAGCCAAGTGCTTGGCTTCTATTAGCTCATTTAATTCTCAACTGCCTTGTGACGGAAGCTCACTATCATGCCCACCTCTTGGGAAACGGAGGCACAGAGGGGCCGAATAAACCACCTCCAGTCCCCACAGCCAGTGAGAAGTGAAGACAGGGTTTGCAGCCTGGCGGTCTGCCTGGAGTCCTGGAGCTGGGCAGGACGCATGCAAATGTGCAGACACAGCAACTACATAATTGCTAACATAGCAGTTCACTCAGCCAAGAGCTTTACAAGAACCACCTCATTTCATCCCTACAGAAAAACTGCCAGGAGACACAATGAGTATCTCTACTTTACAAAGAAGGAAACAGAGGCAAGTCTGGGGGGACACGTGGTCAAGATCATCCAGCTATTCAGTCATGAGCCAGCGTTGGAATCCTGACTGCAAAGTCTATGAGAGATTAATGTGAATAAATCTCCTGGCACCATAGGAAGTGGTATACAGTAGGTGCTCAAAAAATAATCGCCAAATAGAACTGAAAGAAAAAACCATCAAAGGATCAGGTCTTTGGGGCCTGGGGTCCTAGCCTTGCCCTCTCCGTGGGCTACCTCTGCTAAGGTAGGAGGAAAAGGCAGCCCCAGGGACCCACAAGAACAGCTTGGAATGGTGCTCAAACTCTTCAGAGGGTCCCTTGCAGCTTCCAGACTCCATCCTTCCCTCCTCCCCAAAGTACTTTCCTTTTCTCCTTCCCATCACTCCCTTGTTAAAAAAGTCAATTTTATCGAGGAACGATTTACAAAATACACACATTTTAACGGTACAGTTCAATGAGTTTTGCCAGATGTAGACAGTGGTATAAACATTGCCAAGCTCAAGGTAAAGCACATTTCCAACACCCCTCAAAATATCTACCTGCTTCTTCCTGGCCAATCCCTCTCCCTGCTCCCACACAGGGAACCAGTGATTCGATTTCTATTGTTATAGATTAGTTCTGTGTGTTCTAGAACTTCTTATAATGGAATTCAACAGAATGTGCTCTTTTGTGTAGCTCTATACACGCTGCACTGTTTATGGGTAGTTTGGGCCTTTTTACTGCTGAGTGGTAGTCCAGTGAGTGGACATACTATAGGCTGTTTATCCACTCACCAGCTAATATACATTTGAGTTGTTTCTAGTTTTACAATTTTATGACTATAGCTGCTGTGAACACTCATGTGCAAATCTAGGTGAACATGTTTTTGTTTGTGTTGGGTCAGTGTTTAGGCATGGAATTGTTGGGTGGTATGGTAGGTTTTACTTGGTAAGAAGCTCTTTGCCAAAGTGTTTGCACCATTTTAGCCCCCAGCAGTGCAAGAGAATTCTACGTGTTCTATATCCTTGCTAACATTTGGTATTGTCAGTTTTTTCACTTTTAGCAATTTTAGTGAGCATGAAATGGCATCTCTTTTAAATTGCATTTCCATAATGACTAACAATGTTGAAGATGCTGGGCATCTTTTTATGTGCATGGATCTTCCTTGGCAAAGCATCCATTGGAATCTTTTGCCCAGTTTTATTGGGTTGTTTGTCTTATTCTTGCACTATAAGAATGCCTCATATAAATTCTGGATACAAGTTTCTTTGACAGATATACATATTGCAAATATTTTCCCATAGTCAGTGGCTTACCTTTTCACTTTCTTAATGGTATCTTTTGGGGGGTAAAGGTCGAGTTGTTGATTTATGCTTGCATGTTAGCGATTTTTATGACTTGTCAAGGGCATCTTTGCTTGCTAACAGGGTTACAAAGATTATAAGTTTTCTTCTGGATATTTTATAATTTTAGCTTTTTATGTTTAGATATATGGTCCATGTTGAGTTTATTTTTGTAAATGGTATGAGGTGGAGTTGAGGTCCATATGCATATCCATTTGTTTTATTCACCATATTTGTATTGTTTTTTGTTGTTTCCCTGTTCTTTGTTCCTGGTTTTGTCTTCCACTCTTTTCCCACCTTTTATAGTTTTAAACAGCATTTTATGTGATTTTGTTTGTCTCCTTTCTTAGCCTATCAATCATACCTCTTTTTTTTTTAACCCTTTTTAGTAGTTGCCCTAGAGTTTGCAATATACATTTATAATGGATCTGACTCCATTTCCAAATAATGCTACACTGCTTCACAGGTAGTGCAAGTACTTTATAACAAAGTATACTTAATTCATCCCTCCTGTTCCTTTGTATCATGACTGTCATTAATTTCACCTATTCATAAGCTATAATCATTGATTACATCGTTGCTATTGTGTTGATCAAACTGTCATCTGTTAGATCAATTAAGAATGAGAAAAATTGAAGTTTCTATTTTACTTTCACTTATTTCTTTTCTAAAGCTTTTCCTTTCTTCATACAGATCTGAGTTTCTGATCTGTATAATTTGCCTTCCCTCCGAAGAAATTCTTTTAATATTTCTTGCAAGGCAGGTCTTTTGGCAACAAATTTCGTGAGTTTTTGTTTATTTGAAAAAGTCTGTCTCCCTTGCTTCTGAAGGATAATTTGAAGGATAACTTCTTTTAGTATTTCTTGCAAGGCAGGTCTTTTGGCAACAAATTTCGTGAGTTTTTGTTTATCTGAGAAAGTCTGTCTCCCTTGCTTTTGAAGGATAATTTGGCAGGATACGGAATTCTAGATTGGTGATTTTTCCCCCCCTCTCAACACTTTAAATATCTCACCCCATTCTCTTCTTGCTTGAATGGTTTCCAAGAAATCTGATATAATTCCTATTCTTGCTCCTCTGTAGACAAGGGTGGGTCCCCCTTCCCCAACTGCAGCTTCTTTCAAGATTTTTTTCTTTATCTTTGATTTTGTGCTGTTCCAGATTTTTTTTGGCCTTTATCTTACTTGGTGTTCTCTGAGCTTTCTGAAATATGTGGTTTAGTGACATTAATTTTTGGAAATTTTCAGTCTTATCACTTTAAATATTTTCCTTCCTTCCTTCCTTCCTTCCTTCCTTCCTTCCTTCCTTCCCTTCTGGTACTCCCATTGCACTATATTACTCTTTTTGTAATTGCTCTTTCTTCCAGTCTTTTTTTCTTTACTTTTCAGTTTTAGAGGTTTCTATTGAGATATCCTCAAGATTAGAGATTTTCTCCTCAGCTGTGTCCAGTCTACCAATGAACCCATCAGAGATGGTCTTCATTTCTATTACAGTGTTTTTGATTTCTAGCATTTCTTTTTTATTCTTTCTTGGAATTTCCATCTCTCTGCTTATATTACCCATTGGTTATTGCATCTTGCTGCTTTTTACTTTAGAGCCCTTATTATATTAATCATGGTTGTTTTAAATTCATGGTGTGAAAATTCCAATATTCTTGCCATATCTGAGTCTGGTTTTGATGCTTGCTCTGTCTCTTCAAACTTGACTTTGTTTGTTTGTTTGCTTTTGCCTTTTAGTATGCCTTGTAATTATTTTTGTTAGAAAACAGACTTGATATACTAGATACCAAGAACCTGGTACTGATTCTCACAGAGATTTCTGTTTCAGGAAGTTGTGATTCTTTGTATCTCTTTGTCTGTCTCTCCAATTTTTGAGACAGTGGTTTGCTCCATGAACCAATGCTGACAGATCTAAGAAGAATAATTGATTTTTAGTTTGTTTAGCTTTTTTCTTGTTAGGAGGATGGAAGTGATGACTTCCAAGCTCCTTACCTGTTAGGCTGGAAACTGGATGGCTGATATCCATTTATTTTAACACTCTTGTTTATTTATTTATTTATTTTTTTACAAATACAATCATTTGTCCACTAAATAACCATGTCATCTTTGTGAAAAACAAATCAATTGATTACAGGTGTGTGGGCCTATTTTCAAATTTCATTCTGTTCTATTGATCTATTTGTTTTTCCTATACCAATACCACACTCTGTTGACCACTGTAATTGTATAGTAAGTCTTGATATCAAGCAATGTAAGTTCTCCAAATTTGTTCTTTCTCAAAATTGTTTTGGTATTATGGGTCCTTTTCATTTTCCTATACATTTTAGGATCAGCCTGTCAATTTTAATTTACGAAAAAGCCTGCTCTAATTTTTCATTGTTTTGTAGTTTTCTTGTGATATTTTTGTTTGGTGTTGTTATCAGGGTAATGCTGGCCTTATGAAAAAGTTGGGAAGCATTCCATCCTCTTATTTTGAAAGAGTTTATGATTTGTATTATTTCTTATTTAAATGTTTGATAAAATTCTCTATAAAGCCTAGGGGTGGGAGGGTTTTATGAACTAAATTTCTGTGATAGATATGGGACTATTTGGTGTCTGCTTCTTGTGTCAATTTTGGTAATTTATGTTTTTCAAGGAATTTCATCATTTCATTTAAGTTGCCAAAGTTATAGTCTTAAAGTTGCTCATAATATTCTCTTATCTTTTTAACATCTGTAAGATCTGTAGTGATGAATCCACTTCAATTCCTGATATTGTTAGCTTATGTTTTATTTATTTTTTCTTAATCTGTCAAGCTAGAGTCTCATTGATTTATATTAATTTTTTCAAAAGCATAAGCTTTTGATTTCATTGAGTTTCTTTAGTGTATGTCTATTATCTAGTTCATTGACTTTTCCTCTGTATTATTTCCTTCCTTTGATTTACTTTGGTTTTAATTTAGTCTTCTTTTTTAAAATTCCTTAGGTGACCAATGGCGTGTTGGGGGTCCCCAAGACCACCCCCAGTTTCAATGATTTTGTAGGAGAAATTTCAGGACTCAGCATATAAGTGATACTCATTACTAAGATTTATTATAACAAAAGATACAAAGCAAAACTGCAAAGGGAAAAGGCACATGATGTGAAGTTTGAAGGCAACCAGGCACAAGCTTCCAAGAGTCTGCTCCGGTGGAGTTATGCAGGATTTGACAATGAGCTGTGACAACACATGTGAAATGTTGTGTACCAGGGAAGCCCAGTAAATACTCAGTGCCCAGGGTTTTTATTGGGGGCGTACCACATAGACACTTTTTGCCTGGCACATACCGACATTCCAGGCCACCAGAAAGAGAGTTGTGTTCAGCATAAACCATATTCTTGACATAAATAGCATAGGGTCAGCAAGCCCATTTTATCAAGGAATGATGGGAACTCTCCTAAAATATAAGTTCCTAGATTCCTTACAGGATTCCACCTTGTAAACAGGCCTTTTTCTAAGGAGAGCAGTCTTAAGCTGACTTTGTTAACTCTTTTCTGCACAAATGTTTTCGAAGTATCATTTTATCAAATATAAGCATTTAAATCTATACATGTCCCTTGAGCCACTCTTTTAGCTGCATACAACAAATACTGATATATTGTGTTTTTATTTTTTCATTCAGTTCAAAATATTTTCTAATTCCCCTTGTGATTTCTGTTGCCCTCTCTTCAACTTCATAGATCTTTTCATCTGCAGTGTCTTATCTGCTATTAATTCCTTCCTGTGAAGTTTTCATTTCATAGATTATGTTTCTATTGAATTATTTTTCTTCTAGTTGTGGATTACATTTTCCTGCTTTTTTGAATGTTTAGTAGTTTTTGTTTGGATGTTGGACATTGTGATGTTTCCTTGTAGAGTATTTGGAATTTGTGGTCTATGTCAAAGAGTAATAAATATATTGTTTTGACAGGCAATTAGTTTACTTGCAGATCAAGTTTCTCCTTCTGAGGCTCATTTTTAAGCTTTGTTAAGTCAATCAATAAAGCTTCTCCACTCTGACTGGTTGGAACTCAAAATCTCCCAGATCTGTATGAGCTCTGCTAGTTGTCAAACTCACAGCTCCCTGGCAGTAATTTTTTTCTCTGATAGTTGGTCTTTGCATGGCTCTATCAAGTCTCACCCTAGACACACACAGCTTATAATTCATTGTAAGACTATGCAGATTTCTAGAGTTTTCTCTGCTTAGCTTCCTCCTCTCTGGTACTCTGCCCACAACTTCCAGCAGCCAAGGCCTTCCTGTGCTCCAGTCTCTGACTCATCAGCTCAGTGAGACTGCTGTGCTCCTTTGGGATTCTCTTTCTTTGTTCAGTGGTCTGGAACATATTTCCAGTTAGAAAAGCAAGATAATCATAAAGCTTACGTTTTCTGTTTCCCTTCTCTCAGGAGTCACTGACCTGTGCTTCTATGTGAAAATAGGTGTTTCTTAGTTTGTTCAGTTTTCCTTTTTTTTTTTTTTTAGATGGTGGTAGGGCTAGTTGGATTACCGGCTACTCTGTCGTGGCTAAAAGTGGACATCATGGACTCCCAGGCCAACGTTCATGGTGAGTAGAAGTTCACCAGGAAGAGGTGTGGAGGGAGGACATCTTAGGAGAAGGGGGCTGCATAGGGGAAAGCTGTGAGCATAGGGCATGTGCAGGGATGGTGTCTGTGGTGTGTGTGCAGGGAAGGTTATAGGTGAGCAGGGGGATAGGCAGGCAGGTATTTGCAAAGGACCTTGAATGGCAGTCTAGGAATTTGTACATTATGCTGGAGGTCTTGAGGAGGTTATGGCTAATTATAATGATAAGTATAATAACAATAACATGTAATTGATTTATTTTCATGTGCCAGGAAGGTGCTACTCTAAGCTCTTTCCATGGATCATCTCATTTACTCCTCTAGCCAGCTCATGAAAAGCTGTGTGTTATTAGGAATTGACATATGCCATGTTTCTCTAAGCACTTGACACAATTATCTCATTTAATCTTCACAATAACTCTATGTGGTAGGGACTATAATTATGCCTGTTGTACAGGTCAGGAAACTGATACACAGAGAGAGGGTAAATGACTTAGGGTCACACAGAGAATAAGTAGCAATTTGGAGTGATTTTCTGTTCTTCCCAAATACTCTTTTAATGTTATTATAATAATGTTCTTACAATGAAAAAAAGCTGCCTTTGGGCCATCCAGGTGTCCGTGGTGCTCCGTGGCCTGCAGACACTGTGAATGTTAGTGCATGTGGCCCCTGGGCCTGGTGGACATGGCATTGCCTGGCAGTCCAATGGTAGTACTTATGATGGTTTAAAATCATGTCCTCAACTTCTTTGACGCTCTTCCCAACAAAAGGTGGATTCTATTCCCTTCCCCTTCAATATGGGCTAGCTTTAGCAACTCGCTTCTAATGAATAAAATGTGACAGAAATGATGCCTAATAACTTTATTTTTTAAAAGATTTTATTTGTTTATTTGAGAGAGAGAAGAAGAGGAGGGGAGAGGAAGAGGGAGAGGAAGAAGCAGACTGCCCACTAAGCAGGAAGTCAAGGGCTATAGGAGGTGGTATTTGCTAGACCATGGAGGAGGGAAGGGTGTGATTGGTAGAGGAACAGCAGTGTGAAGGCCCCTGTATGAGTACCCTGCATATCAGAGGAAGGAGCCCAGTGTGAATATGGGGAGTGGTCAGATTTGGGGCTGAAGAGGTGGTCCTAGGGTTAGGTGGGGAGGGCCCATAAGTCCCATCGATGGATTTGGCTTTCAGTTTGCAATGTGATATAAATAGGGTCTCTGTACTGCAGAGAAGAGAAAGGGTTGGGTGGCGGTGTTATAAGTGTCCCAGATAATGGGTGGTGGTGACCTGGGTGAGGGCAATGGGAAGAAGAGATGTCAGACTGACTTAGAGACAACCTTGCCAGGATCTGGTGACTGATTTTACGTGGGGAGGCGGTAGAATGAAATAAGACTAGATCCCAGATTTGGGACCTGGGCAACCGACTAGATGGTAGTGTGTCTCCCTGGAAGAAGAACGAGGCAGGAGCGGGCAGTGGTAGAGAGACGATGAGCCAATGTGGGATTTGCTGAGTAAAAGCGTCTGCACATCTGGGAAGTCCAGCAGGTGGCTGGGGATGTGGGCCTGCAGAGGGAGTCTGGGCTGGACACAGAGGCAGGAGACGCGGGTATGGAGGAGGGAGTGAAAGAGTGAAGAGCCTGGAGGGCCGAGGGCCCAAGACAGAGACTTGCGGAACACCGGGATTTGAAGAGGATGGTAAGAAGCGTACAAGTGAGACGGAAGGAAATGTCATGGAGGTTAAGCTGCAGGCCAAGCAGTGTGCTGAGGAGCCAATGGGGAGGGTGCCAAAGGGAGGTGGTGGCTACCAGGAGGCATGCCGCTCAAGGCTCAAGCCAACCCCACTGCAGGGCCCAAGGACAGCCAGCCCCTGTTGACCTTAGAGATGTCCCCCTTGGAGGAAGGTGGGCAGCAAAGGCCAGAGCACTGGCTGGTGAGGAGCAGGCGGAAGGGAATTCAGTTTAGATGCACTTCTCTGTTCTGCAGTTTGGTCGCGAATGGAGGGAGTGGGTGGGGACAGTGAGGCACGTGGGATCAAAGTGGGATTTTAGATGAGAGAAGCTTGCGTACATTTAAGTGCTGACACGAGGCAGCCAATAGAGAGGGGTGTCTAGTTATCTATTGCTGAGTGACAAACCACCACAAACGTAATGCTCTAAAACAACAACCGGTTATTGCCTCTCACAATTCTTGGACTGGCCGGGCTCAGCTGGCCCACCTGGGGCCGTGGTCACCTGTAGGTTTGCTAAAAGACCCATATGGCTCACTCACATGGCTGGCACCTGGTGCTGGCCATCGGCTGGGGTTGCCAACTGGAAAATCTTGATTCTTCTCCATGTGGCCTTCCCATCCTGACTGGGCAGCTCACAGCATAACAGCTGGATTCCAAGAAAGTGTTTCAAGTGTTCCAAGCCAGAAGCTGCCTATATGTTAAGATCCAGTCTTGGAAGTGACACGGTTTCACTCCCCCCACATTCTGTAAGTCAAGCAAGTGACAGACCAGCCCCAACTGACTCCATCTCTTGATGAGGAGAGCAATTTGGGCAATCTTCCGTGTAATATAGGAGGTGAGCCTATAAGGGAAAATTGAAGAATCCATCGAGAAAATGGCAGGGCTCGGGGCCCATGGCATATGTTGTGATACTGGCTTTAGAGAGAAGAGGGCTTGGAACGGATGTCTAGGAGGGTAGAGTCATCTTATGCTTTATCAAGAAGATCAGACTAGGTCAACCAACTACCAGGTTTTGGATTATATCACCCACTTCAGATTTTTCCCTCCCTTTGTGGGCTAGGTAGTGGAGAGAGCATCTCAAGAATGACATGTATTATTGAGTGCTAACATGTGGCCTTCACCAATTTGCTCAATGGCCCTGTGAAGTCTGTTGAGGTCAATATTGTGATGTCCACCTTACTGGTGAAGCACCAGAGGCTCAGGGAACTCTGTCTCCCTGAGTCTGTGTGAATGTGTTGACTGTCTGCACAAAGATATATTTGCTCTCTCCTATCTGAGGAGCATGTGGATGTCACAACTATTCAGAGGAGGGAATCCATAATGGACATGGAGTGCTTCCCACCCCAGGAGAGGGGATAAGGGATTGGGGGCTTCAGCTCAGGCCCTGGCAGGCTAAAGGGGTTTGGAGAGGGGATGGAAGCTGGGACTGTGAGGTCCAAGGCCCTCAGAATGAGAGGATAAGAGGAAGGAAGGAAGGAAGGGGTCTTGGCTGCAGAAACCATGGGCGGGTGACCACCATTTCCGCCACCTTAATCATGCACTTGTGATATTAATAAAAGTAATTTATGTCATGTGACTGCTTTTTAACTAGCTGCTTTCAAGCCTTAAGACCGGGATTATAAAAGGCATGCATTTATAAATTATTAGCCCAGAGCTCATAAGCACATATACTTTGGGGAACACTTTGGTAGCACTTTAAATTAATTTATTGTCATTCATTCCAGCTGTCTGTGATGTAAACCTTCAGCTATAAATTTGTACCATCATCTGACACACCATTAACTAAGGTGCTGCCCGAGCCAGAGCACATAATAAAACGTTCGAATACAATTTCTGTAGGGATGTATGTCTCCCCTGTCCTTCTTTGCCTCGCCTCTCCTCTCCCCTTCCCCTCCTCCTCTCCTCCCCTCCCCTCTCCTCCCCTATTAATGACAAGCAACATGGAGAGAAGGCAGGTGCTTGGGAGCTGTGTTGGCAAAGGAACCAGGGTGGGTAAGACCCCCTCTGCCCCAGGACCCTCCATGGAGCTCATGGGGTTTCATCCCACAGGACAGATGGGACACCAGAGATCCAGAGAAGGTGTGGGTTTGTCCAAGGCCACACAGTCAGCAGAAACCACGACCTCCACCCTACCCCAGTGCCTCCTTGGTAGACGGGCTGAGTCTATGCTCCTGAGAACTTTGGCCTGGGCAAGAGTGAGCCCTGGAATCAGACCAGGGAATGAGATTTCACTGAGAGGAGTTTCTGGTGGGAACAGAATTCTGGGAATGCTGGGCAAAGAGAAGGAAAGAACGGAGGAGGATCCATCCCACCATCACTTCCTTCAAACATCAGAAAGGCAGAGAGTGGCTTGTTTTGGGGGCCCTGGGGTACAGAGCTGGCACATTGGAAAGCCGTCCCGGGGGGAACAGTTTGGATCTCATGAGGAGGGGTTTGGTAATGGTGAGAGCTGGCTGAGGTTGGAGAGAGTGCCCTGTCACCAGAGGAATGCATCTGGAGGGCGATATGGAACAGTGGATTGGTTCCTATTGCTGGTGTAACAAATAAGCACAAAAGTCATGGCTCAAAATGACCCCAATCTATGATCTTATTGTTATGGAGGTCAGAACTCCAAAATGGGTCTCACTGGGCTAGCATCAAGGTGTTGGAAGGGCTGTGTTCCCTCTGGAGACTCTAGGAGAGAATCCAGTTCTTTGCTTTTCCAACTTCTAGAGGCCATCTGCTTTCCTGGGCTCACAACCCCTTTCCTCCCTCTTCAAAGCCACAATGTCCCACTGGGTCCCTCTCCGGCTGCCACCGCCCCACCTCTCTCTTCTGCCTTCCACTTCCGTTATGTGCACCCTCCCTCGTGACCCCATCAGGCCCACCGGCAGAGGCCGGCAGCATCACCCATCCCCAGGTCAGCTGACTCACAACCTCAGTTCCATCTGCGGCCTTCATTCTCCGTTCTGGATAACCTCACATATTCCTCGCTTCTGGGGACTATGATGTGGGGTAGTATTCTGCCTACCACACACAGGGAGGAAGGCTTCTGATTTTTCTGATCTGGAACCACTCTTCGCTCAAGCAAGAGAAGGTACAAGGAAGAAGAAAGAGAAAGAAGGAGAAAGGGGGAGGGTGGCTGGAAAATTCCATGACATCCCATGTCGGCTGGCTTGAGCCCCACACCGTACAGGTCAGGCCAAGCATTAAACTTGAACTCAGACCCCAGCCCTGCGGCAGACCAGGCGTGCGCCCAGAAGCCAGTCTGCTGCCTGCTCTCACTGGCTTCAGTTTCTCCATTAGTAAGATGAGGCCCCTTTGACTCTGGCCTTTGGTAGTTTTCCAGCTCACCTGTCTGGAGTGGGCCATGTTGAGGGAGGCCATGGTCACGGAGATGTCCCAGAAGGGCAGCCTGACGGAGAGGAGGCAGCACCCTCCCCAGGGGCCTGCTGCTCATTGTTGCTCTTTGAAGGGAGCACTGTGGAGCCCCGTGGTGGCTGGACGCCAGAGGACCCTTGCCCCAACTGCAAGGTCCTGGAGTTTGCCTTGCTCCACCCGAGGTAAGGGCAGGCACCTGGTCACCCATCCCCACCACCAATTTGGTCCTCTTGCCTTCATCCCTGAAAGCCCCAGCGATCCTGAGGATCTGGTCCTGGGAGAGTTTTGTGGCAGCTTACAAGGAGCCTAGCAAGATGCTGTGTGTTCTCCATTGACGACTGTGGCTTTTTTCTCCTGCGTCCTTTAGGGCAGGGGCTGGGTCTTTCTAAAATCCCATCTGTCCACCTCCCTCATTCGTCTCAAGTCATCCAGATAAGGAAGGTCCTTAGCTTGGATAGTAAGTGCATTTACCTGCCAAGGCTCTGGACAAAGCAGAACGATGGTCACTGTCAAGTGCTTGGCAGGGCAGTGTCTGGCACGTAACAGGAAGTAAGTGGTGGGTGGTGGCATTCCTAGCAGTGCTGTCCCCAGGCATGCCACGCTTCTCCATTCTCAAGTACGTCTTCCCTCCTGACATCTGCCGGAGACCCCCAGCCTGAAATAACTGTAGGCCTGAGCTCTGTGGCTTCTTCTTATGTTACCGAGCCTTGGGGGTTGATGTGACTGTCTTCCTGTCTGCCTAGCTTGCCTAGAGTGGGCCCTCAGAGGCTATACAGATTAGGATGGCCCCAAGCCAGGGCCTGTGTCTGATTGGCTTCTGGGGCTCCAGGAGCTACCCCAGCCGGGTACCCAGGAGGTGCTAGGTCTGGTGCTGGAATAAAGGGATGCCTGAATGAGCGAATGCTCAGTTGGGAGCTAGCTCACTCAGCAAGTATCACTCGGCTTTGCTTCTGGGCCAGGCCCTGGGGCGGGTGGCCTCCCTCAGGCCCTGCCCTCCAGGGTGGCTTTGACCTTCGTGTGCTACTGTGGTGAGTGTGTGGATCACTTATAGCAGAGGGAGGAGGGCTCGCGCTGGGAATGGGGGCGTCTGTCGTTCCTGAATCCTCAGCACCCACTCTGTGCTGATATTCCTGCCCCTGCTTATCTCTGGCCAGACCTTGAAGAGCCAAGAACCAGTTCTATTAATCAATTGTCTGCTGCCTGAGCTGAGAACAGAGCTTCCTGGCCAGATAAAGCCCAGGGGAGGGGCAGGGGACCAGGGACAGGGGACCAGGAGGGGCAGGGGGCACGAGTGGAGCCCACCCGTGGTCTGGATGGATGCCATGGTGGGCACACACCACCGTGGGTGTGCACCCCCACACCCTCATCCCGATGTGTAAATCTCTAGGCATGCCCAACGCCTTTCTCATGCACACACATAGCCCCACAGGCTCACAAGGCCCTCCTACACCTCTCGTGTATGTGAACCCAAGTCATGCCTGCATCTTCCCATAGCATGATCCCCCCCGTCGGCTTCCCACACCCATACAGCCACACGCACCCTACTAGACACAGACACACCTTCTAACATCTGCCTGGAGAGCTTGCTCCCACACACCCTGCTTACCTCTTGACAATCGCATGCCTTGGCAATCACACACACCTTCACATACCTTCCACGTGCACATGTGTGTATACACACATCACATCCTCCACACGTGTGTACTGCCAGGGTCCATGCCAAAGGCTCCTTCTGTGTTCCCCAAGTTGGAGAGTAGTGCCATCACGGACTGGCCTTATGGAGTTTCTGAGGACAGGTGGGTTATTTTCTGGATTTGGTTGGTTTGGTCTGAATTTTTGGCCACGCAATCAGGAGTCCCGGATTCGAGTCAGAGGTCTAAATTCACGAAGCGTGTGGGACCCTGGGTGAGTCCCTTCCCTGATCCAGACCTCAGTTTCCTCACCCAGGATATGGGAAAAATGCCAACCCCAGTGGGTGTTTGCAGGATGCAATCCAATGCTATCATGGCAGTGAAGATGTTTTGGGAAAAATGTCAGTTTATATCTTTATTGTTCTGTTTCCCGCCAGCATGGCTGTTGATCAGCCAGGGTCCCATGTTGCTGGGAAGCCCCACTGATGTGCTTGTGATCAGGAAAACCCCAGCCGATCCTGGTAACCTTGAGGGTTTTACACCCTCACCCCTGACAGCCCCCTACCCCCGATCACTCGCACCCTGCCAGGATCCAGCTCCTCACCCAGGCTGCTCTGCAGCGAGCCTGGCCAGGCCGAAGACCACGGTTCCACCCTCAGCCTGCCCATGGCCACCTCCCGACCACCCACGTCCACCTGCCTCCCCCTACCCGAGCCTTTCCCCCTGCCGGGTCCCTGCCAAGCGCAAGCACTGGCAGCATGAGGGCTACATCCTCGACCCTGGGTTCCAGAAGAGCTGAGGAGCCATGGTCCACAGCGGCTCGGCAGGGCGGTGGGGCCAAGGCAGGACACAGTGGCGCGAGTGTGGATGTGGTGCGGCCGTGGGGGGACGTGTGTGCCTGTGGGTGTCAGGGAATGTGACTGTGGGGTGTCCGTGTGGGGCGTGGGAGTGTTGGTGGGTGTCAGGGAGCATGAGTGTGAGTGTGTGTGGGCGGGGACTGTCGTCCGTGTGAGTAGGGATGTAGGCTGTGTGGCTGTGTGGATGTGGGGTGTGTGTGTGCGAGTCTGTGCTGTCTAGGAGTGCGCTCTGTGTGTGCGTAGATGTCCTTTTTGGTGTCTGACTGTGGCAATGCCATATGTATGTGTGTGTGGGAGAGTGTGCGTGACCCTGTGTGTGGGTTGTGGTAGTGCTTCGGGGGTGCCGGGGAGTGCGCGGGGAGCTGTGTGTGCTGCGTCTGGGTGGCAATGTGTGTGTTTGTGTCTGTCTGGGTGGGAGTGTGGGTGTCTGGGAGGGTGGCTGTGGTGTGGGTGTGGGTTTCTTTGTTGCGCATGTGAGTGTGAGTGCGGCGTGGGGCGTGAGTGCAGGGGGTGGTGGTGTGAGGTGGGGGGAGGCGTTCTGGGCAGGTGGGGGGCAGGTGGGGGGAAGCAGGCAGGCAGGCAGGCGGCCAGGGCTCTTCCCCCTGCTTCCCCCGCACAGTGGCTGGGCTGACAGCCGGGCGGAGAAGAAAACTAGACGTCAGGGAAATCAGTCAGAGACAAATCGATTCCCTTTAGAGGTGAGAAAAAGCAGATGCTGCGGCTGCTGGTGGCCTGTTAGGCTCAGAGCCACATCCCTCCCCAGCCCGAGCTGCCCTCCCCCATTCCTTGTGCTGCCAACGCCCCCCCCCCCATCCACCGGCTTTGTTTGGGGCCCTGCTGTGGGCCTGCTGCCTCACCATCCCTTCTGCAGCAGGCCGGGGCGCGTTATGGAGCCCATGATGTGCACAAGTGCCTGTGTGTGTGTGTGTGCAGGTGTCAATGGAGGGGGTGCACACGTCACCTGATGACAGAGCCCCCTCAGGGACTTCAGAGACGGTGGGTCACCACCTTGGTCGAGGACACCCAGGGAACCTGAGGCAGTGCCGGACCAGGACTCAAGCCTCCTGGGTGCTGACCAAGGGCAGCTCTGCTTCCCCGCCACCGCCCCAAGGGGCACTTTGAGCACAGCTTCCCTTTCTTCCCTGAGTGGTCTGTTCAGGGATCCGTGCAAGAGGAGCTGTCCCTGGGTGGTGCTGGCCCCACATCCTTTCTCCCGTGTGCTCACCAGGCTGGGCCCCAGCAGCATCGCTCCTTCCTATAGCCTAGGGAGGAAGGGCTGCCCCCAGATCCCGCTCTCTGCCAAGCTGGGATCAGCTGCAGACTCAAGTGGGGGCCAAAGATCAGCCTTTGGGCCTCAGTCCCATGGCAGGATGTCCGTGGGTCCCTGCACCTGGGAGCTCTGCCTCGGCTGCCAGCAGAGAGACTGCTTTGGGGTGGGGCCCTGAATCCCGCCCCCCCGCCCCGGCCCGGGTCTTGCTGGCGCCTCTGCTGTACGGTTGTCCCCACTCCAGGCTCTCCTTTCTGCTATTCTCTTTCCATTGGGTCGAAACAGCCAAAGCAAGTCAGGAAACAAGGGTGAAGCCCGTCGTGGTGCGGAAATGGAGACTCTTCCAGGGGCAGGGCTCTGCTTCCCCATTGCTTCCTGCCTCCTACATGGAGTCAGGCTCTGTAGGCACACGCTCAGCAGAGCTACCGCGCCCTGCCCTGGGCCAGCCTTGGGTGAGACCGCGAGCAAGACAACCTGGGCCTGCCTTCAGGGAGCCTCGCCTCCAGCTGCGACAGCCAGGTGCGGTGGGCACGGATGCCCTGCTGCCTGAGCATGAAATCATCGCGGCTGGAGTTGCTCGGCGGGACAGAGGGTGGGAGAAGTGACTGTTCTAGGGGCTCAGTTTCTGGGATGCTGCACCAGCAGAGATGCCCCTCCTACACCCTCCCCTCTGCCCGCAAAGACTCTCGAGACCCTGCTCTCTGTTCCCTACTCTCAGGCATGTCCTGGCCTGCGTCCATTTGCCCGGGCCCTCTGTGGCCGTCTCCAGCCACACTCTGGAGTGCAGAACCCGCATTGAGAGGCCTGTGTTCCCAGCCCTGACTCTCCCACTTGTGGCTGTGTGTCCTGAGACAAGCACTAAACCTCTCTGGGTCTTGTTTCCTCCCTGGCTAAGGGACTGAGGAGGCAGGGACCCCAGGGTGGGTGGCAGGTACGAGAGCTGCTCAGAGTAACAGCTGTGTTTTTGTGACTGGTGATCAGGGGGATGGCTCATGGGGCCCTTTCCAAACCCCACGCCTGGCCTAGATTCTCGGTGGCCAGCCAGATGGGGGAGGACAAAGATCGATCCACAAACATTGATTGAACCAGTTTGGGCCCAAGCCCTGTTGTGGGCAGACAGCAGCTGGTATAAGACCTGGCCCGTGAGATGTGTCCCCAAAGTAATTGTCGAGGGAGGTAAGGGGTGGTGCTGTGAGTATGCACGGTGCTGGAGGGTCCCCAGCCCCCAGGGAGCTTACCGTCTCCCCGGGACCCTGAAGTGGGTTCTGACTCCGGCTCTGCCTCTGACTGCTCCTGGGCTTCTTGTGTGTCCCTCAGCCACATCGGGAGCTCTGTGACCTTGAAGACCATTTCCTGCTGGGATATTAATACCGCCACTAATAATAACGGTAGCCGTCGAGGCAGGAGCAAGCGGACTAATATTAGCTGCACCTGTTGAGTGTCCGACACGTGCCAGGCCCTCTACATATGTTCTGACGTCAGTCCCCGGGAGCCCTCCTCTGCTCCGTGAGCTGGACTCGTCTCCATGTGGACAACCAGGGGATGCTCTGTACTTGCCCAGGGTCCCAGAGCTAGAACAGAACTCACGGCTATTTCGGCTGGGCTCGGAGGATGGCAAAGACCAGAGGTACTCAGCTGACCTTAAGTAAGGGAGGGCTGAGTAAAAAGGGAAACCTCGTGGGGACCTGGGGGAGCAAGCCCCTGGGCTGCAGGCAGGGCAGGACTGTGGCGTGTGGAATGGAGGAAAATGGGCAGGAGCTCTCTCCACCCGTCCCCAGCACCCAGAAGTCCCCAGAACTGCAGCTCGGCATCACCCCCAGTGGGCCTCCTTCCTGTCTCTCTGCTGCTTTCTTTTGGTTCCAGGTCAACTCCCGAGTTCCTTTCTTCCTCTCCCCATATCTGTTCTGGACCGCAGTCCCTGCTCCTCATAGACGCACCTGCCATACCACTGGCTCTCCTCTCGGATTCTCTCCAGATCTCCTTTCTGGCTCTCCCCTGCCATTTGCTTTCCACTTCCCAACTCAAGGTCTGCAGCCCGGGTCCCCTCTCGGCTCCTGCCAGGCCCCCTGCCCGGCCCCCTGCCTCCATCTGCCTTTGGTTCTGCTGCCTGATGGTCAGACCCCACCCCTCGTCCGCTCAGCTGTGGGGAAGGGGCCCTTTCTCTTCAACCTGCAGTTCTCAAACTTGGCCTTGGGGCCCTGTTACCCTATTAAAAATTATTGGAGACTTGAAAGAGCTTTTGTTTATGTGGTTATATCTATTGATATTTACCATATTGGGAACTAAAGCTGAGAAATCATAAAATACTTATTCTTGAAGAACAAGAACAAACCATTGCATATGAACATAATACATTTTCATGAAAAATAACTATTTTCTAAAATGAAAAAAAGATCGCTTTACATTTTTGCAGATCTCTTTAATGACTCACGTAAGAGAAGACAGCTGGGTTCTCATGTCTGCTTTTGGATTTAATTTGTTGATGCCTCTGGAAAACCTCTCTGTACATTTGTTTGCAAAAGAAAGAGAGCATATAAGGCAAACAAAGCCTTCTAACTTTGCAGAGCCTCTGGAAGAACCGGTGACTTAGATTGTCCCTGATGTGGCCCTTGCGGGGACTCCTGTCAGCTCGGCTGGCTCCTCCTCAACTGACAGATGCCATAGGATGCTAGCAGTCAGCTGAAGGCTGGA
The DNA here is from genome assembly GCF_003265705.2 of Callorhinus ursinus. NCBI lineage: Eukaryota > Metazoa > Chordata > Mammalia > Carnivora > Otariidae > Callorhinus > Callorhinus ursinus. The sequence continues at coordinate 7,147,617 of NW_027397093.1, forward strand.
CACCAGGTTCAAGAGCGCAGTGATTCTTGGAGCTGGAGCTGGAGCCGTGGGACCTGGGAAAGCCAGTGGGGCTTCTGGTAGCTTCCTGAGGCCACAGGAGGTGAATGAAGCCACGACAGATGGGCGTATTGAGAGAGGCAGAGGGGAGAGGAGAGCCTTCCAGGCCGTGGGAAACAACTGGGCACATCTTCAAAGTGGGAAGGCGAGGCACGGGGCCAAGGCCGGCCGAGACCTTTAGGGCCCCAAGCACTCAAAAGATCATGGTGCTCGCTCCCACCCTGCATAGTAACTCAGAATAAAGTTTATTTTCCTTAGTGACGCTAAGCTTCCTGTGTGTTGGAAGTTGAAATAGGCTGCTTCTAGGTTCTGGATTGCAAAACTGCGGGTGAGTGCACAAAAGCAGAACTCGTCTCCCTTTTCCGGTGCCGTGCTGTGTGAGAGCCTGCCGCGTGCGCTCGCTCTGCCTCTTGGGTCATGTGGGGGCCTCTGGGGTGAGTGGTGAGCAGGGTGGGTGGGGATGGGGCACCGAAAAGGGCCTGCCAGGGCCCTTAGAGCACCGGGCAATTCAGGGCACCTACTGCCCAACGAGGGGCGGAGCCGCCTGGCCTGGAATGGCCCTCCCAGGGGGCAGTTGTAGGAGCTTTGGCTCAGGCCCAAATCCCCAGGTCTGGGGCTGGGTGGGAACAGTCGTCTCCCATGGCCTTTGGTTTCTCCACTTCCATCTGGGGTGGTGGACCTCAGTGGGTGGTTAGTGAGGGGTCCTGGGGAAGGAACGACCCCCACCCCAGCGGAGAGCTAGAGGGCGTGGGGCAGAGGTCTCAGGGCTGTGTGATGGTTTAAGAACCCCCTGACTGTCTGCACCTCAGCTCTGCCGCCCTACTCTGCCTTAGTTTCCTCGTCTGCAAGGGAGGATAAGGACGGCCAGTCCCCATGCTGCCTGGAGTGAAGCCACAGTGAGGGATGAAACATCTGGTACGGAGAACTGGGCCAGCGCCACAAGGCACGAGCTTCATTTCTCTTTTGTTCGGTGCCATAGCTCAGATCCGGGTTTGCAGGAATTGCTCAATAAGTATCTGTTGAACGAAAGAGTTAATAAGCCGAACACATTGGTGGCTCAGGTAATACCAGTTCTCTCCCTAGACAAGGCCAAGTCCAAACACCTCAGGCAGAGAAACTCCGACCCAGAGAGGGAGAGGGACTTGTTTAAGGCCACGCAGCAAGTTAGTGCCTGAGCTGAGGCCTGAGCTCTGGCTCTGCTGCCATCAGCTACGGGACCCTCAGTGAGGAGGGGCTCTGGGGGAGGGGGCTGGGCCTCCCGCCCCCGCACGTGTGTATGCGCGTGCGTGTGCAGCCATGCATGCGTGTGTGTATGTCTGGGAGGCCAGGAGGCTAGAGTCCCTTCTTTCCAGGGCTCCCTGCTCCTGCTAGAAGGCATGTCATGGGTGGCTGGCCTATGTGGCCCCTGTGCACCTCATCTATTTATGGGGATTTCTGTGCAGGCTGAACCTTTACAGGGAGGTACAATCTTCTGGACCTAATGAAGCCATCACGGCTTGTAAGAGAGCCCAGACTGGCTGCTACAAGTATGGGAGGGAGTTGGGGGGAAGGAGACTTAAAGAAGTGGAAGGTGAAGTTGGTCATGTCTCCCTTGGCATCCCAGGGCTGGGAGGGGCCCCTTCCTTCTCCTTTCTGCCAAAGCCCCCCAGGCCAGGTGACCCGATCTTGGCCACAGGCCTGTTTTCTGATAGGTGTTGTCAGCTGTTCTGCTTTATTCCAGAGCTTCTCGAAGTGTGGCCTGTGGAGCTGCAGCAACAGTAATCTGGAGCTGGTTAGAAATGCAGACACCAGGCTCCCCCCGCCCAGACCTTCAGTGTCAAAATCTCTGTTGGCGGCACCCAGGAATCTGCATTTTACAAGGCCTCTCCCGATGCTTATAAATTTTAGAAATCACTGCTTACACAATTTCTCAACCAAAACATGACATCCAGCAGGGCTGGCATTAAAAGGGGATGGGTGTTTCCTGGCTAGACCTAGAAACCTGTTTATTTATGTATTTTTTTTTTATTGAGGTATCATTGACATACAATGTGATATTAGTTTCAGGTGTACAACGTAATGATTCAATATTTGTATATATTACAAAATGATCACCACAGTAAGTCTAGGTACCATCTGTCATCATACACAATCACAGATTTTTTGTCTTTTTTTTTCTTGTGATGACAACTTTAAGATCTACTCTCTAAACAACTTGCAAATATCAATACAGTATTAATTGCTTAGTCACCATGCTGTATATGACATCTCTAGGACTTCTTTACAGCTGGAAATTTGTACCTTTTGACCCCCCTCGCCCATTTACCCCCCACCCCCTACCACATTGACAACCACCAGTCTGTTCTCTGTATCTATGAGCTTGATTTTTGTTTGTTTTTTTAGATTCCATATATAAATGAGATCATACAGCATTTGTCTTTGATTTATTTTACTTCGCATGCTTCCTGCTGGGTCTGTCCATGTTGTTGCAAATGGAAAAATCTCATTCTTTTTTATGGCTGAGTAATATTCCATTGTGTGTGCGTGCGTGTGTGTGCATGCGTGTGTGTGTGTGTGTGTGTACACTACCTCTTCTTTATCCATCCATTCACTGGTGGACACTTAGGTTGTTTCCATGTCTTGACTACAGTAAATAATGCTGCCATGAACATGGGGGTGCACTGAGGTTCATGCAGCAAATAACTCTTAAAATTAGAAATTAATGTTTTTGTTTAGAAACTTGTTTAAACTGTCTGTTCAGTTGTCCATCCATCCATCCAACTGTCCATCCTCCCGTTCCTCACTCAGTAGACGTTCAGTTGCCCTAGCAGAAATGGGAAAGCTTGCCCCCCACCCAAGCCTCTCTCTAGCATGCCACGAGGCTCTGCCGTGTGGCTGAGGAGAGGGCCTTCTGCCTCCTTGGTTCTCCAGGTGTACTACTGGTTCTGCAGGGAGTCACTTGCTTTAGTCTGAGTGTGTCTCTGGCCTCTAAGCCTAGAGAAGCCACCCTAATGCAAAGTGTCCAGGAGGGAAGGGGAGACAACAGCATTGATTTGGCATCTAAGGTGTACCAGGTGTTTGCACATGTGCTGTGGTGTCTCACCCCACCCACCAGGCCCAGCCTCCCTCCTCTGGGTAGGAGTATTCTCATTTCACAGATGAGAAGCTGAGGCTCAAGAGGTAAAGGGACTTGAGCAAGCTTGTAGAACCTGAAAACGGTAGAGTCAGGTTTTGAACCTGGTTCCTCCTGCCCGCAGAGAATGCTCCCCCTTTTTTCCGTTCTGTGTTGCTTTGTTCTTGGTGGACCTGAGGATCGATAGCTGGAAGTTGAAGGGCGGGCTTCATCCTGATTCAGGACTTGCTTCTAATTACCTGTCCTGTCTGGAGGTTAGCACGCTGTCTGTGAGGTAATGAGGTTCCTGTCGCTGGAGCTGTACAAGCAGAGACTGGGAAATCTTGTGGCCATGGTGGTGGTCCTGTGTGTGTGTGTGTGTGCGTGTGTGCATGTGTGCGTGTGTGTGTGTGTGAACCAGGTGACTCTGAAGGCCTTCTGCCTTCCTAGGTGGGCCTGCTTGGGCCTGCTCCAGGGTCAGCACCCTCACGGAGGGAGGCTTTGCAGCCAGTTGCTCATTATCTGTGGCTCCTCTGAGGGTGCCCTGCCAGCTCCCAAACAGGAAATGTGTCCAGAAAGCTGTAATTAGAGTCAGGAGCCACAGGCCCAAGAGGTGCCTGCTGCAGCTTCAAGTGCAGACATGCTGCTTTGGTTAAATCCCTGGGAGAGAACCTAGTGAGTCAGGCCCTTAGATCCTCTCCTCGCATGTGGCACCCCCGCCCCACCCCATTCTCCCTGGAAAGAAACCAGCATTCACTAGGAGCCTACTGGGTGTCTGCATTTCCCATATGTTCTTTCTCCTGGAAGGGAGGAAGCATCCACTGTCGTGAAAGAGAGGAGTCCAGAGGCCCTGAGATGTTGTACGACTCACTCAAGGTCATGCTGCCATGGCAGAGATGAGATTTGAAGTCCTGCCTTTGCGAGAGCCTGGTCCAACCACTTGATCATTCTAGGGGGCAGTCTGAGTCAAAGGCGGGGTGCAAGAGGCCGGCAGCAGAGGTGGAGGAGGCCTGTGTGGCCCTGGCTGAGTCCTGAGTCTGCCCTGACTGACCATGACTTCCTTCAGCCTCTGCGAAGCTGTCACGGAGGCCTAGGTCCCTGCTGTGCTCCCCTAAAGGCTGCTGGGCCACCATGGCCGTGGTGTTGGTTTCAAAGACAGATTCTTTAACACTTTTCCTATTGAGAAATGGAGCGTCCCCACTCCTTTAATCTGGGCGGGTTTGTGACCACTTCACCCCACAGGGAATGTCAGAAGTGACGCTAAGTCAGTAAAGACCAGGCAACTTCCATTTGGTTGGCTGGCACACTCGTGTTTGGAGCCCCGAGCCACCGTAGGAAGGAAGAAAAACCACCAGCCTGAGGCTGCCATGTTGTGAGGAAACCCACACCACATGAAGAGGCCGTGTCTGGGCCCCTGGTCCCCGCTGAGTCCCTCTGTCTAACCTCCCAGCTGTTGGAGGGTTCCCAGCAGAGGCCCTGGACGTTGTGGTGCAGGGACAAATCATCCCGGTTACGCTCTGTCCGAGCCCCGGGCCCACAGAAACTGGCGGCAGAGTAAGACTGTTCTTACCGTTCTTTCAGTCTCTCACATCTCAGGGGCCCCACACCAGGCATCTCTCCCCACGGCCCCTGGGCAGCTGGCCTGGCTCACGCTCTCTGTGCCAAGCGTGGCTCCAAGGGAAGGGTGCCATGGCATATCTGCCCGGCGTCTCCTGGGAGTGGCATCTGCTCTGCTCCCCCTGCCCACTCCCTTCTCAGAGATGAGCTCCTCCAACCTGTGTCATGCCTCTTGTGCATGACCCCCACCCCACCTCTTCTTAGCTCTGAGGTCTTGGGCAGGTTACTGAACCCAGTTACTTTAGTCTGGGAGACAGGGATGATAAATGCCTGTGCCAGAGGGAGTGGTGCCTTGCACTCAGAGTCCATTATCATTATCTGAGGACTCACCCTCTCCCTGGCCCCTTGTGCTGTGCTCATATGCACAGGACTTTACAGTTTACAAGGTGCTCTCATCCCCCCATAACCCCGTGGGGCAGGTCCACCTTCCTGAACCAAGGAGAAAACCACAGCTCCAGGCGGGCATGGCCTGAGATGTGGGCTCTTTCTCCTACTCTGGTTGAGCCTCTTCTGGAATTTTCCTCTGTGCTCCCTCCCTAGTGCTCCTGGCCAACTTACCTAGTCTCCTCCCTACTTCTGCTCTTTCCTGCCCCTGGACATCTGGAGTTCCAGCCTGGGTGGCTTTCGGTAAGTCCCTTCCCCTCTCTGGGTCTCAGTTTCCCTGTTTGTAAGGTGAGGCAGTGGGGCTGGCCAGTGTCATAGGGCCCTTTCAGCTCTGAAATGACCCACTTGGTTTTCATAGCTGGGGGTGGCTTGGCTGCAGGACTGCTGGCCCCCCCGCCCCCCAGCCGAGTCAGCCCTGACTGTGAGCAACTCAAGGAGGGCGCATAGCCCTGAGTCTGCAGTAGCAGGGGCGAGCGATGAGAAGGAGGGGAGGAGCACTACCCAGGAGTTGAAAAGACCCAGAGAGGGCACCGGGGCATCTGCTTGCAGCTTGGCATACTCGTGGTTCTGCCTGAAGTGGGTCCTGACAGTGTGGCTGGATGATAAACCCAACCCACCCAGGCCTGGACTCTGAGGCCCCTTCCCAGGCCTTTCCCGGTGGCAGCTCTGGGCTGTGAAGGCTTTTTAGCATGCCGACTTCGGGTGGTCCAGCCGCTGCTACTTCTCCTGGCAGACTTTCTCTGGCCAACTTGGCTTGTCCTACAGGCTGCCCTTCAGGCCTCACTTCCTCCACGCAGTCTTCCCTGATTTGCAGCATCAGGCCTCTCCTTGGTCTTCCCATTGTGTCTGGGCTCCCTGTCAGACCCTTGCTATATGGTGGTCTATTACTACCTGTTTCATGACAACTTCCCCTCCAAGACCTTAAGCCCCAGGAGGCTGAGGTTCGTGTCAGGCCTCCTTGCCACTGTTCCTCCAATGTCCCATACAATGTTGGCGCTAGTTAGGTGCTCACTAAATATAGGTTGCACAAATAAATTTCAGATAAATAAATAAATAAATAAATAAATAAATAAATAACAACAATGCTATTAGCAGTCACGGCAATAATGCTACTTGCTTCAAATAGCCCAGCCTCATCTGCCTGCGCCTTAAGCCAGGCCAGGGGAGGGCGATTTCCATAGCATCTTTATTTTAGTTCCCATAAGACTGCTCTTGTTGAATTGTCTGTATGATTTCACTCCCCAGAACACCTCTCCATGAGATTTGTCTTTGTGTCAATTCTGAGAATTTTATAATGAAGACTGCCAGGAAAAATTCCTGCTCTACAACCAGAGGCAGTTATGATTTCTCTAGATAACAGGCTTTATGTATTTGTTTTTTATTTCATGGACGTTGTGTAACTGACTAAGTTTCCCCTTTTGTACTTACTACCAGGAAGCTCAGATCTACAATTTTAATCCTTCGAAATAATGTTGAGGACTTTGTCATCCTCATTTTTGAACTGGCCAGATTTTTGACTTTTTTCATGTCCTTTCCTCTGCTTTGCTTCTTTCTTATCAATTTCTAATTTATGTTTTACTGTAGTATTTCAATTATCCTTATAAATTCCTTATGGATTTGTGTATACTTTGAATCCTTTCCCTAAGAGCAAGGTGAGATATAATTAAATGCATGCACACAGAACTTCTGGGCACAATATTCCCGGACTGACCCAGGATTCAACTACCGGCTGAAGATGCGGTGCTAGGTCTTCCTGTGGCCACAGAGGCCTGTCTCCCTCTAGCCCCTGGCCGCCCAGAACCCTGGCAGCCTGGTCCAGGTTCTGTGGGCTGTGGCCTTCCAGGCCTCGTACTGGGTGGCCATTCCCTGGATCTCATTCACAGTCTTCCCGATCTGTTGGTGGCAGTGCCCGGCTGCCAGCTTCCTGACCAGCCTCCTATCTGTGGTTCCTGACCCCCTGCCTTATCTCCCTTCTGTGTTGATGCTTAATGCTGCTCCTGAGAAACTGGCTTGCTTCCCTTCTTAGCTAAGTCTTGACCTTGTCCCTTGGATGCAGTATGATTCCAGTTGCCATGGGCAACCACACTTGGTCATCCAGGCTGGCCTTTTGCTGGCCCAGGCCAGGGCAACTGACCTCCAGGCCCTGAGAACAGGCCCTGGGAAGCTTGAGTCAGAACCAGGGGCTGCGGAGCTAGTCATAAAGCAAGTATAATATTAAGTATCGCCATTTTATCTCTGGAGATGGATATGTACTCCTAGACATAAGCGCTGGAAGGTAGTAGGAACCCAGTTTGATGAATGGGGAATTGAGGTTCAGGAAGGTGTGATTTATCCAAGGTCATGCAGGAACTCGAAGGCTCAGAGGGCTTCCTGGGGCTGGGTCCACTCTACCACACCCCCTTCCATCTCAGAGATAGGGGCCTGTGGGCCTCAGAGAACCCCAGGCCCAGCCAGTGGTCAATTGCCAAGAGGGCATATGGGCTGCCAATTTCTCTCCCTTCCCTTTGCAAACCTGCATGGCTCTGGGAGATTCTGTCCACATGCTCTGATTATCTGCCTACTGCATGCAGAAACAGGGAAGGGGAGGAGGGAGGAGGTGAGCAGGGATGACAAAGTCTGGCTGTCTTTTTGGTCTCTGCCAAAATCCAGAGCCTGGCCCTTTGATCAAGGGAGGAGGCTGCCACAAGTTTTCCTAGCTCCACGCCCTCCATCCTTCCTATGAGGCCATGGAAGTGGTGGGAGCTGGACAATTGTACCCCACCCCGGTCTTGGCATCCAGACGACTGGTGTGGGCCCTCCCTCTCCGAGAGACCTCAAGCATGTCCCTTGGTTCTGGGGGCCTGAGGCTTGTCACCTGTTCAGTGGGACCCTGAGTCCTTGCCCTTCTCAGTGGTGCTGTGATAACCAGAAACTATTTGTTCTAGAATGCTTCTCCACCTCACATCTGAAATGCTGTGCAGAAGCGATTCCCCAGGGCACTCTGTGTACCTCCTCGCCGCCAGCTCTCATTGCTGAAGGAAACAAAACCCCTCCAAAAAACAAAAGACATCAGTGCATCAGAATGCATGCAGCGGATGGTGGTGTTTGAATTGGAAATCACCGAGGTGGTTTGGTTTCTATTCAGTATCAGAAGTTTATTCACGCAACAAGAATTTGTTAAGGTTTTGTTCAGTTCCACAAATATTTATCGAGTGCCTGCTCTGTGCTCAGCCCCGTGTTTAGTGTGGGAGCTGGAAGGTGATAAATCATTACGGTGGGGGGGGGGGGGGGGGGGGGGGGCGGAGTGAGTAGGGTGGAGCAGAGAGCACCAGCCTCGGAGTCCACCAGACCTGGCTCTGAGTCCCGGCTCTGGTCCTCACTGTCTCGTTGACCTTGGGCGAGTCACCTCTGTTCTCTGAGCTTGTTCCACAGTGAAAGGGGAATAATGCAGGCACACTCCTCATAGGTTGTCATGAGGATCCAGTGAGGAAATGCATCTTTTTTATTAATAGTGCCTGAAACACTAAGTGTGGTTGTTGTTTAGGAATGATGGGAAGACTTGGGCCCTGCTCCCACGGCTGTCGTGGTTCGGGAAGCTGTGAGTTACAGAGCTTCGGGCTGGGGCGGGGGGAGCATGTGTAAGATGCTGTGGGTGCCCAGGGAAGCCAGGGGGGGTTTGTGGCATTGCCGATGACTTTCTAGCACCCAGGGTGAGCCCAGCCCAGGGCTGCCAGCCGAAGGCACATGTGGGATTTAGGGCAGACCCTTCTAGATTTCTGGGGAGACAAAATCTTGTCCACGCTAGTTCTCTTACTCAGATGTTGCCCTCAAGTTCTCCTGTGGCCATGTCCAGGAACATTACAACCATGTGTATTTTTGGACGGGGTCCAGGAAAGGGGGAGGATGGTAGAGGTGATGGGTGGCCGAGTTGGCCCAGGCGGCTATACCACATACCACAGACCTGGGGGCTTAAACAACAAACATTTGTGTCTCACAGTTCTGGAGGCTGAGTCCAAGATCAGGTTGCTGCTGATCTGGTGTCTGGCTCGCAGACTATTGCCCTTTTTGCTGTGTGTTCATTTGGAGGTGAGAGAGACCATGTCTCTGTGTCTCTTATTAGGGCACTGATGCCATCATGGGGGCTCTACCCTCATGACCTAATTACATTTCAAAGGCCCTACCTCCAAATACCATCACACTGGGGATGAGAGCTTTGGCAAACCTGCAGCCCAAAGTAGTGGGTTACTTTGAAGGCGCCATGATGGTGGTAGATTTGGACGTGTGGTGGGGAGGGGAGTCTGGCTTAGAGGAGGGCAAGGGGTGGGCATGCGCCTGCTTATGTGCAGGTCAGAGGGAGAAGGCCAGTCCCTCTGGGCCTCCCTTGCCATCTCCCACTTTCCCAGGCCAGGCCAGAGTGTACTGAGCTTCCACAGGCTCAGGAGTCTGTGCTGGAGTGCCGCGGTGATGGGGCCAGGGGCCAGGCTGGCTCACAAGTTGGGGGCACGACTAGCCGAGAGGGTGTGCTGGTTCTCTGGCAGTGTGGGCGGAGCTGGGTCAGGCTGGGACACAGGCGAGACAGGTGGGAGGTGCAAACAAGCAGTTTAGGTAGCTGGAGCGATCGTGTACTTTACTGGGACTGACCTACGTAAAAATGGGATTTCAGATTCCGGTAGGCTGGATGGAGCACCCAGCAGGCCATGGGTCCTAAAACCCACAGCCTTTTTGTTTCATCCCTGCAGCTAGATTTTCCCTGTGTTGTCCTCATATTTCTTCTCTATCCTTCTTCATCCTGCTCTGTGTCCCAGGAGGGTGGCCCTTACAGAGCGAAGCTGTCTGCATAACTAACTGTCCCGAACCATTTTCTTGCGCTTCTCGATGCCATGGGTCAGGAATTCCAAAAGCTCCAGCGGGGGCAGCTTGTCTCTGCTCCACAGCGTCGGGGGACCTCAGGCTGGAAGCCTGGAAGGCTGGGGGCATGGACGCCTCGGGAACCTCGCTCATCACCTGTGTGGCGATGGATGCTGCCCCTGCGCTGGGACCTCAGGTGTGGCGGTCCCCCGAACACCCGGACGTGGCCTCCCCGTGTGGACACTTGCACTTCCTCATGCCGTGGTGGCCAGCTTCAAAGCGTGCACGCCCCAGAGCCAGCCAGGTGGAAGCCCCACCTCCTTATGACCCAACAGGTGCCACGCGGTGTCACTCTGTTGCCATCACAACCGCGCCCAGATGCAGGGAGGGCTGAAGTCGCACAGGGAGAAGGGTGTGGGGTGGGAGACGGTGAAGCATCCTGTGGAACAGGCCAGCGGAACAGATGGCTGGGCAGGGCATGAGATGTGTTCATTCATTCCCTTTTTCTCTCTGGTTCAGTCAGCCCACATTCCGTGGCTTCTTCCCTGTGGGCCCGTGGCCTGTGCTCCCCCACCACACTCCGCAGCTCCGGATGGCCTGGCCTCTCCTCTGTGGCCGCTGTCACCCCACAGGGGTTAACCCGAGGGGCGGTAACAGCTCCCACTGCTGCGAACCCCGGCCCGTCTGATTTCCTTTAACCCTGCCCATACCTCTAAAAGTCCCTTTATTAGACTCTCTTCAGTTCCCGTCTCGGGCGACCACGTCCTGCCCATGAACCCTGATATACATCACGCATTCAGAGCATTACACATCAGCCATCCTACGTCATATAAGGAACCCGAGGCTCAGAGTGCCTCCCACAGAGAGTGCCTAGAGGAGGCGGGAGTTGAACCCAGAACTCCTGGTTCCATGTCCTGTGATGTCTAGGAGCTCATCCTTGCAGCAGGGCCGGCAGAACCCCAGATCCCGGTGCCCTGTACCCCCTCTTTGCTGACTGGTTCAGCTCTTAGCCTGGTGTTGTTTGTGGCATCCCCAGGCTGGGGGAGTCCGTGAGGCCCACCAGGGCTCAGCCTTCCCTTGTTCACCTAGCTCCGTGATAGATGGCACAGAGGGGTGAGGGACAGGCCCCCCCGCCGGCCTGCTTGTGCACACCGGGTCATCGGGTTTGGAAATAATACTGCTTCACAGCTGGACACCTGGGCGGGAGGGCTGAAGGGACTTGCCCTCCGTCACACGCACCAGTCTAGGCCCCTAGTTGTAAAACAGCTTTCATTTCTTACTTGAGTAGTATCGATGGTGATGTTGCTGCTGCTGCTGCTGATGATGATGAAGATGACCACAGCAATGGCGGCAGCAACAGCATGCCGAGCATTTGAGCAAGCCAGGCACTTGGCCGACATCATCTCATTCAATTTTCCTCCTTCTCGGGGTACATGGAATTTCAGGAGGCCCTCCGTCCCAGGGCCAGGCAGCCTGGCCCGGCCTGGCCCACAACATCTCGGTGAAGCAGGCTGTGTCTCAGCTGAGGGCACCAAGCTGCAATCAGGAAGAAGCCCAGCTGGGATTTGAACTGGGCTCTGACTCCAAGCTCCTGTGCTCATTCTGATCTTCCTACCCATGAATAAAGAGGCTCAAAAGGATCAGGTGACCTGCCCAGGCCACAGCCACAACTCAGGGGCAGAGACCCAGGCCTTCTTTCTCAACATGGCCTCCACGTGTGTGAGCACCCCCATTTTTCCTGACTGCCATCTTGGTGCCCCCTCGGGGGGCGGGGAGCACTCGTGGGAAGCTGAGATGTGTGGGCCACTGCACTAAGCGGTCCTTTCCTTAAGGGCAGGGCTTGCCCTGTCTCAGTGCCCCCACTCCCAGCCCAGAGCCTGGGTCCAGCCTGGGGCACGGACACTGGGGAAGTGTTCACTGAGCCAATCAACGGAGGAGCCGATGAGTGACTACAGGGGACGAGGAGTGAACCCATAAGGAGGCCAGCAACTGAAGGCCCCAGGTGAGTGGAGCACTGCATTTCACGTGGCTGGCTCTCTGTTTATTTATTCCAGGGGAAAAAAAAAATAAAAACACGAATCTGACAACAAAGCAAGGCTGTGTGATAATTCTATTCCCAGATCAAATCACAGCACGGGGAATGCGTTACCATCAACGTGATTACCTTGGGGGAACAGAGACGGGGAGCTTTATTAAATGAGACAATCTTGCTAAAAGGAAGCCTTACATTAGACTTTGGGCCTTAAATAATATTAGTGTCAAGAGCTGACAAACATTCTGCGCGCAGCGTTTGGGAGCAAATTCCCTCAGAGGGAGTGGTGGCAGGGGGTCTGGCGGGACTTGGGTGACCGGCGGGGAGGATTGGGATTGACTGGGGCAGCTCCCGGGCCCAGAGGCCCCAGAAGCAATTCAGACCCAGTGGTGCTTTCAGGCAGCAGGTGCCTCCTTCATGGTGGTGTGGGGAAGGTGGGACCGTCTGCGTCCTCTGCCCTGGGCGCAGTGACCTTAAAACTGAAGAGGCCCCGAATGGAGGCAGACATCAGTCCCCAGTGAGGTTTCCGCTCTGCTCCCTGAAAATGGGCCTCAGCTGCGGAGCATCAGTTTCCGAGTGTGAAGGTCCAGGAGGTCTGGGTTTAATTCCTGCTTCACCAACCTTGGGACCATGGGCATATTACTTAATCTTTTGGGATGACAGTTTTCTTGTCTGTAAAATGGGTTAACTGGTTCTGACCTCATCGGCTTGTTCCGAGGACCAGAATGAGTTAATCCGTGGAAAGCTCCCAGAACCGTGCCCGGCGTACAGGAAGTGGCCCGTTCACGTTCTGTTCACTTCTGTCCCTCCCTTCCCTACCGTATGCCCCCTGCACCCACATCCCAGAAGAGGATCTCAGGCTGCTGGAGAGCCAACTTCTCCAGCCCACGGTGGGAAAAGAGCATGTACTGGAGGCCTTATTCCATCCCGATGATAGATCTAGGGGCTCCCAGAGGTCATCCAGTCCAGCCCCTCCTGTTATAGATGGGGAAACTGAGCTCCAAATGGAGCTTCCAATGGGCAGCAAACTGGCTGTTGCCTAAGGAGTTGGCTCAGCCCATGGGAGACAGTTCTGGGACCAATATGGGCCACAGGTTTCCAGACCCCACATCAGTGCGCCCTGAGGTCAATCCTACCTCTTCTTTCTCTCTTAACCATGGGGTAGTTCATAGAACTCTAGTACTAGTAATAGTTCGCATTTTCTGAAGGGCTGAGTGTGCCGGGGCCTGGGCTGAATCTGGATGCTATTGGAATCTGCCAGGTACCCAGTGAGGTGGCCTTTCCAACTTCACAGGAGTAAACTGAGGCTCCGAGTGGTGGTTCAAGTCGTCCAGCTAGCAAGAGGTTGAGCCAGTATTTGCACCCCAGGCGGACTGACTCTGGGGCTGGCTCAGACACAAGCCGCAGTTCCTCAGGCCATGAAGCAGAGTGCTCCCATTTTTTCCCTGTTGACCTTGAAGAAGTCAATTACCCTGGCTGAGTCTCAGCTCCATCACCTGTAAAGTAGAGGCGGTAAGCTGCAGGATTGTACCTGCAGGGATCGTGGTGAAGCCCAGAATCCTGAAATTTCAGGCTTGAGTGACCTTAGAGGTCATTGCATTAGGCATCTGTCTCCTGCCCGGAGGGATTAAACAACTGGCCGGGCCATGGAGCTGGGAGGGGCCAGAACAGTCCTTGACAGCAAGATGTCAGGGGCTGTCTGGCGCCACCTGATTTTCAGTTGTCCTTTCCAGAAGGGCTTGTGCCCCTGCCAACTCCAACACAGGCTCTGTCCTGTTCCTCTGTGGTTCTGTCACTCTCCCTCTGCCAGATGTTTGTCATGTCACTGCTGTCCCCCTTTAATGCCCTGCCCACAGCTCACCCCAACTCCAAGAGGGAACAGGGCATAGCAGCAGGGTCCGGACTAGGGTTGAGAGGCCTGTGGGCTGCAGTCCAGCCCTGATTTTGGCAGTGTGTCTGGATTCTGTAAGCCCCTGCCTCTTTCTGGTTCTCAGAGTCAGAAGGGACCATGGTTTGCTTTATTAAAAACTAGACAAGTTTATCCTTCTCCAAAGTATATTCTGTGCACATCCCCAGTTCCAGTGGATGTTTCTAGGCATTACAGAAAACAATTCATCATCAAATAAATTTGGGAAACACTGGGTTAAACAAAGTTAAACAGTTTTCGTTTCCTAATGCTTCTTTATTTAAATAATTGATTTAGCTTCAAAAGAAATGCGTCCTCACTGTAACCAGTGAGGAGCATAGAGTCTTGTAAAGCAAACCCCAATGGCCAGCACCCTCTGTAATTCTCACTTCACGGCGGACGCCATGCTCCCGGCCTGGGCTGTGTCTTCACACATCTGTCTCCGTGCTCACAGAACAGCCATGCAAACACATATGCCCATACAGAGGGTGCTTAAGAGCCTTGCTTTGTTTTCTCCTGGAACCCTGTCTGAGCCTTTAACATGTGGTGGGCTCTGCATCTCCAAGACCAGCTTTACTGCATAGCTGTTCTGAGTACTGGGCCCTTTTCGTCTGCTGGAAGCATTGGGTGGGTGAATGCAATAGCTGGGGGTGTGGGGGGTGTGGGGGGTCTGCAGATCTGCTCCCTGAGAGTGCCATGGGCAGCCACAGCCTGCAGGCAGCCAGGAAGAGAAGGGTCAGGGTCTGTGTCCAAGGAGGAATGAGGGGCCAATTTGGCCCCCAGAGCCCTCTCCCAACCCAGACCCCTTCTAGGTTTAGGTTAGGCGAATGCATTGGCCTGGCTACCTTACTCAGAGTTTGCCTGTGCACTGGCAGATTTATACCCTGCTCATCAGCTTCCTGATGCCCAGGAGGTCAGAGACGTGCCTGGGGTCACAAAAGCGTGGGTGGTAGAGCCAACCCACACACTGGGACACAGGGTCCTGTCCAGCCTTCTCCAGGTGACTTCGGGTGGGCCATCACACCTTCTGGGGAGCCAGAACTAGGTGCCTAAAGTCTTGGGTCCGAGTCCTGGCTCTGCTGCCCAAAGTAGTGCCAGATCCTGAGAATGCTCCTGACTTCTGGTCCAGGTCTCCACTCTCTGAGTTGGCTTGATCCTTGGCCCCGTCTGGGTCATAAGCCCCTTTGAGAAGGAGCCGGGGCCCACTCCTCAGGGCTGCACATAAACATCTGTGTGTTCAGAGTGTTGTGTCTCGATTAAGGGGGTGTTGTCTTGCCACTCTAACACTCCGCTGTCGTGGTTCATTTCTGAGGACCTGCTGGGTGCACAGTTCTGTGCTAGGTGTGGCAGAGGGGAGGGGCAGAGGACTGGAGACAAGTGAGTTTGTATTCTCTGGGAGTATCTGCACCGTGGGACCAAGGTGCAGCCACAGGACATACGCTGAGATGTCCACCTATCCAGGTGAAGGTCAGAGGAGGTGGGAGTCCTGAGCATCTGAGGGGAAGCCTCTCTGTACCCAGAATAGTCGGGTAGCTGATCCCTGAGGGGTGCACAGGATGGTATTCTTGGTAAGGGACACAGCTCATACAAAGGGAGGGAGGAATGGTCAGGTGGCAGGGGACAGGAATTGGGAAGGTGGCTTGGTGAGCCACCAGGGACCCCAGTGAGGGGCGTGGCCCTTACTTTCTGTGTTGGTGCATCTCTGATGGCAGGAACCCAGCAGTGGCAGCCACCCGCCTCCGCTCTGGGGAGGGAAGCTGGCCTCGGTCTCCATGGCAGACTCCCACAGGCCAGAGCTGGCTGAGGGATAAGCATCTCTAATCGTTAATTACAGTCTGTGGTGTGATTTTATGACTTTCCAGATAAATGCTCTACGAGGGAGTGTCAGCATTACGGACTTCCAGTTTAATGATCTGGGGTAATGATTTAAGGGGTGGGGTCCCAGGCAGCTGGAGGATGGGAACAAAAGCTACTGGGAGGAGGGTGGGACCCCTCAGGAGTAAGGCCCAGAGTTCCTGCCTGGGCAGCAGCAGAGCTGCCTGAGCCTCAGTCTGGGGTGGAGCATCGGGCTGCCCGTTCCTTCCCGTCACTCTCCAAAGCTGTCCACCTGCTGGCTGCTCCCCGTGACCCCTGTTCCGGGCCAGGCCTTGCGGGACTTTTTGGAATGGCAGGTTCTGACAGTCCTTGCCGTCCGTCTGCCACCTTAGCTTCGCCTGTTTGATAGCCACTTACCTCCTAGCTCTCATTCGGGCCCCGCGGCCCCCCAGCAGTGCACTCTGCCTTTCTGACGTGCCGCTACCTGCCCACCTCCTACGCGCTGGTTCGTCCACCTCTGCTGAGAAGCCCCCGAATGCTGGGGGCCTCGTGCTCTCCCCCCATCTTCCCTGAACCGGAGGCACATCTCATTCTAACTCCACACGCAGGCCGGGAGCCCCGGGCACATCCCTGAGCCGTCCCAAAGCCTCCCTCACTGCGGGCATGGGGGGAGCCTACCTCGGCGTTCACCCTGTTCGACTTTCTTTAGGGAGAAGGGCTGCCCCGGGGTAGAGATGGCCTCCCTGAGCCCTGCGTGTGCCACACCAGGCACTGGCTGGGGCCCCTTCACACCCTTGCTCCGGGGGGAGGACACCTGTCCTCGCTCATAAGCTTGGTGACTGAGGCCAGTAACTCAACCTCCCTGTTTCCCACCCTCCTCACCTGTAAATGGAGATCACAAGACCACCTGCCTCATGGGTTTATTGTGAGGATTAAATGAGCTACCGTGTGGAGCATTCTTGTTCCTGGACCCGTGCATACAGCCCGCTGTTTGTCCTTAGGAGTGTACCTTCTCCGATCCCTACGAGCCCTGAGTGGTGACGCGTCCAGCACGACAAGAGGCAGAAAAGCGAAGTGGCCAAGGGCTCGGATGTGAGCCGGCTGCCTGTGCTTGACTCCTGGCGTGCGGCGCTCGGCGGGACCTGGGAAAAGCAACTGGATTCTCTGGGGCTGTGAAATGCTGATTGTAAGAGTCGCAGCCCCCACCTAGGATTACGGCTCTGGGTAAGTGGGTTAACACCATAAGACAGGTAACAAGGGGCCTGGCACATAGCAGGTGCTCCGTAAATGGCGTTGTCACTCCCGTGGGACAGGGGCGGAAGCAGTCTTGGCCAGGGGAAGGGACTTGCCCGAGGAGGTCACTTAACCTCAGCTCTATCTGAACCCAGAGCCACTTAACCTCAGCTCTATCTGAACCCAGAGCCAGGGCATAGCCTCCCCTGGCTCTTTGTGTCTCCCATGGACAAGGGTCAGTTTCAGGCCTTTTCAGGGTCCGAAGCCTTCTCTTCTGGTGCTCATAATTGGAAAACCTCGCCTGGCCTCCTCCCACCCCAGTTCAGCTTCTGGGCTAACTGAACCTCAGCGAACTGGTCTCCGAGGACACCCTCTCTCCAGGAAGCAGGGCCGGCCAAGGCCATTCCACTGACCTCAGCAGATGCCTGGCCCATCAGTCCCCTTTATGACCAAGGCCACCCTTTTTCTCCCTCTTAGATCCCTCTCCTGGAGCCCGGTGTGTCCACTCAGCCCCTAGTCGAGACGCCGGGCCCATCTCCCCACCTTCTGATTTCCTTCTGCTCCCGCCTGGCCGCCCGGCACTCGGGGAGTTGGTCAAGCGGCGCGTGTGTCTCTTGCTGCCACCTGCCCACGGCAGAGCGCTGACCGGGCCAGCAGGATCCGTGGCTCAGGGCTGCAGACATCACTCTCCTGTGATACGTGCTGGCGCGCACCCTCAGACCAAGAGCCTGTCGTTCTTCACTGTCACCGGGCGGCTGGGAAGGCAAGGCCGCCTCTCCGACTCAGAGTGGGGCACTCAGCAAGCAGACAGGCGGGGGTGGCCCACGCCGTTCCCTGGGGAAGCAGCTTTCCTCCCTTGAGGGCTGAGCATGGGAGTGTTGGAATATCAGACGCACCTGCTACTGCCCTCGGGGAGACAAGGGGTGTGAGTTCACCCACACGGCTGAGCATGCACCATGAGATGGTGCTTAAGAGCCAGGATGTGGGGTGAGGCCAGCTGGTGCGTTCAACCCAGCTGCCACCATGGCTAATAACAATTAGGTCGCGTTTCATCACATAGAGGTGCCAAAATGTGAGGTTTTTAAATGTGCCCATTATTCTTTGACATTCCTTCTTTCAAAAGTGCAGCCTGATTCCTCTCGCCTTGAATGTGGGTCTTCGTGACTGGCCTTTCCCCTAATTCCCTGAACACCTGCTACAGGCCAGGTAACAGGCTAAGAGGCTTCCTATAGCCACTCATGGGATCCACAAGCCCACGGCCAGTGGGGTAGCTACTCTTGTTAAGATCCCCTTCTCGAAGTTGAGGAAACTGAGGCACGGACAGATGAAGCAAATCACTCACGGCATCTGCTAGTAAGTCACAGGGCCATGTATGTGTCTCCATTGCGTGCCCCCAGCTTCCTTCTTAACCACCACGTTGCTCTGCAGCAAGGACACAGCCCTGGCCCCTTTCTCAGAGACCTGGCTGTTGGTCCTGGCCCCAGCCCTGAGCCAGGCCCTCCCCAGTCTAGGTGGGAGAAGTGGGGGTGTGTTGCCCACAGGTGACTGTCTGTGAAGCTGAGGGAACATGTGAATGAGAGAGGACTGCAGATCTCTGCAGCTCCGGACCCAGAGGGGTTTGGTCGGAGGCAGGAGAAGAAGTCCTGGGAGGTCAGGCTCCTTCCTGGAGGAGGCGAAGAGAAGCCAGGACTCGCTCCGGATTAGGGAGTTCAGCAGAGGGGCAGGCACAGCGGCCCTGCCAGCTGACTGAGAATTCCTGGCTAAACTTTGCACCCGGTGGAAATCTTTAATAAAATGCAGGAAGATACAACTGGAGCAGGACTGTGTGGTTTACACGTGATTTTTCTAGCCTTCCCGGGGCATTCTCACCTGGCCTTGGGCCTGCCAGCTTAGCGATGCCCTGCCACCCACCCAAGTCCCCCAGACAGGATCCTGGGGGGCCACTGGACTCTTCTTGTCACCAAAGTCCCCTCCGCTGTCAGCCACTGGGAAGACCTGCCTCCCACTGCCCCTTGCTTCTGCCCACTTCCTTCCTGCTCCGCTGCTCCTACCCGACTGCCTGCGCACCTCTGACCTGCCTAGTCACTGCTAGACTGCTTGTCTTCTACCCAGTGGCTCTTCCCTCTGACCGCTTCTCCATCATTCAGACCGAGGGATCTTCCTGAGGCACAATCAAGTGAATCCTTCCTTGCTTACAATTCCTCGGTGGCTGCCAGGGACCTCAAAGTCGAGTCCAGACCCTTGAGCATGTCTAATGGCGCCTTTTGTGCCTGGTCATCCTGGACACAAATCCTGAGTCATGTCATTGAACTAGAAAAGTTCTCTGACTGGAAGCCATGTTGGTAATCAGAGAAGACTTCCTGGAGGAAGTGACAACTAGGCAGGCGGCTGAGGGATAATTGCGAGTCCGCGCCGCAGACCACACAAGAAAGGTGCTCAGGGACAGCAGCAGCTGAGGACCTTCTTTGAAGTGCCCCCACACCCTCTGTCCCCTTGTGCCCTGAGAGAGCTGAGAGGAAGCAGAACCGTGGGGCCGTGCTAAAATCATGCAGTATGGACATTCTGGGGAAATACCACCAGCCAGCGCGCCGGCGTCCACACAGGAAGGGGGATGCAGGACTGAATTTGCCAAGCCCAGATAAGCAGCCCTGGAATGCCCCGGAGAGGAAGCCGCCGTGCGCAGCAGCCTCATGTGCCCGGGTGATAGCGCGTGTTTGGAACGGGCAGGTATTGACTGAAAGTAGCACACAGGGGATAAAATGGCTAATGGAGGGTGGGTTCTGGGGGAGCAAGAGAGCATCCTGCAGGGTGGAGTCGGGAACCGTGATTCCCTCCTCCGGCGGCCCGAGGTGATCCCTGGATGGGTTCATGGCTGAGCGAGACGGGGAGAAGGGGTCTGCATTCTTTTTTGGAAACCATTTGCAAAGGCAGGGCTGTGCAGGGGACTGGCCTTGCCAGGGAAGCCGGGGTACCCAAATGTAGAACTTGTTCAGAAAACAGCACTGGTCCAAGGCAGTGGATCGAGATGCCTCTATCCCTCTATGCAGCAGTTTGTCTCAAACCCAGCCTTCAACTCCAGGGGAGCCAAGGGCCTCCGGGAGAGAACCAGACTTGGCATCAATGAAGACAACTCTGTTTCCACCCTCCAGCTGTCAGTCACTACCAATGTGTGATGCAGGGCAGCTCCTTCCCCTGTTGAGGACCTCTGGCTTCCCGTCTCTCAAATGGGAATTTTAGTAATAACCTTTCTGCCTCCTAAGAGAGTTGGAGGATCAAAGAGATGAATGGAGATGAAATTACGCACCTGGTGAGCTGTGTACAGCCATCGTTGTGGGTGTGGGAGATGATAGGACAGTTTGGCCCCTGCCCTCATGCAGCTCATGGTCTGGTTGGTAGGCAGAGAAGTAGCTGGACTGGAAAATCCTACGTGGGAGGTACTCTGATGGGGGCGGTTCAGGAGCTGTGGGAGCATATAGCAGGAGCACCTCAACCAGGGAAGGCTTCCTGGAGGAGGTAATTTCTGAGTTGAGACAGGAATGAAAGAAGGAAGAAAGGAAGGAAAGAAAGGAAAGGAAGGAAGGAGATGCAGGTGGGAGGGGGACTGTTCCGGGTGTAGGTCAGGAAGAAGGGGGAGAAGGAAGTCTCTTGAATGGCGCTTGCTAGTTCAGCGTGTTTCAGGCACGGCCTGTTGGAAGTCTGGCAGGAGTTGGTGAGAGTCGGAACTTGACAAGTTCTGTGTATGTACGCATGGTGGAGAGGAAAGGGCTCTGGTGTGAAGGGCTTGGCTGTGCCCCAAATCGTAAATCAGATGCAGTAATAAATCTTAGAAGGAGTCCCAGAAATTAGTCCCAACATCAAGGAATGCAAAGCCTACATCAATATCCCTGTTCAGTTCACCATTCTCGTTCATGTAAACACCAAATGGAACAAGAAGGAATGTGAACTACCTCCTCCTCCGAGAAGCCTTCACGGACTTCCCCTGGGCCGAGTGAATTACAACCTCCAGGGAACACCCACTGTAGGTACATTTGTACTCCCTCACCCAGGTTAGCTCAGGGACATCTTGGGCCCTCCTGCCTGTCCTGCCATCCCTGGGACAGAGTTGCTGGTGGTCCTTGGTCACTGCTGTTATCCGGAGTGACTGGCTGGCCGTTGTTTGTCTGTGGTAGCCTGGTGATATGTTCTAGTGTCTTCCAATCTGTGCCACATCTGGAGCTTGGGAAGGCAAGCTCCCCGAAGGGGGGTTTTCAGAGACATTAGCCCACTCTGTGAAAATGAGAATTTCCACATGCAGATATTAGCTAATGGAGACCCTCATTACTTGTCATAGCATTAATTTTAGGAGATGGTCCTGGTGCACATTAGGAGGCTATTTTAGTGCCATGCGAATTAGACACCTTTATTAGCCGTCGGAGGTCAGGGAGGTAATGAAGTGCTTGAGGTGGAAGGGAGAAATCACGCTTCACCTTGAGCCTGGTCATTTCCCCGTGTTTCAGCAGCGTCAGCTCATCCGTCAGGTGCTGCCCACGGCCCGATGCGGCCTCAGGCAGCGCAAAACAGCGGTGGGCAGGCAGAGTGAGGGTCCGCACGGGTGATCTGATCTGGGTGCATACTGCGGCCTGACTAGTGTGCACACACGTAGGAGTATGGCATTTAGGGGTGTGTGTGTGCGCGTGTGTAGTGCAAGTTCACCTGCGTGTGTACATGTGTTTATGTGCCTAGGGCTGAGTGTGTGTGTGTGTGTGTGTGTGTGTGTGTGTGTGTGTGTGTATGAAGAGTAAGTGGGTTTCCATGCAGACATATGTGGCTAAAGAACTTTCTCATTGAGCTGGAAGAAACTGGCATGGGCTTCCTGTGGAGCAGCGAGCTCCCTGTCATTGAGGGGCTCATTCATATGGGCAGCCGGCTTCTTTGGAGGGACGCTTATAAGGGAAGAGGGACCCTGCAGAGGTGGTGGACAGACTCTCAGCCTCAAGACCCCAGGATTCTGAATCTCTGGCCTGGGATTCAGGAGACCTGGTTCCTATGCACGGCTCTAGCATTGCCTAGTGGCCCGAGTGGATCCTTTGCCTTCTCTGGCCTTGGCTCCCCCTGCCAGGGGACTCTGGGCCCTAGACCTCTAGCTGTTTCCCAGGAAACTGCAGTGATTCCCTTCAGGTCCTCGCTGAGCCCACACTGGGCAATCTGACCTGCTCTAGGGTCTCTGCTCCTCTGCCATGGGGCTGTCGGCTTAGCCTGCGATGCTTTGGGAATGCCCATGTCATGCCCTTTGAGAACCCCCTACCCCTCGGGGTGCCACTCTCTGATTTCTTCTTGGCTCTTGGGAGAGACACTGAAGCCGTGAGAAGGGCAGCCTCCCTGACAAACAAGCAGGCATGAGGCTTCCCCTTCTCCCTCATGAAGAGTCTGGAAGTCCTGGTCTCCTTGGGGCACTTGGAGTGTTCGAGAGGAATCAAGTGTGCTCCCGGGGTGCACTCTGGTGACATGGCAGAAGGCCTTCAGAACTCCTCTGGCTGTCCAGGGCCGCTGGCCCCCACAGGTGCCCTGGCTCTCATGGGCATGGCACTTCACAGTCTACCATGACCTTTGTCCTTCCCTCGCTTGAGAGCCCTCATAGCCTCAGCCCCTGGGACAGATAAAGAGGGTGGCAAGCCACTTATGGGCATGCAGTGAGCGAGGAACTGAGCTGGGTCTAGTCTCGAGCCCCTATGCACCTCACGTGCAGCCCACCAGTCCTCTCTCCCTGCTTCTTCTGGATGCTTTGCTGGGTAGATGCTGCAGGGGTGTGAGCTAAGTGGGAAGCATGGAGGGGCAGGGAGGTGGCCTCTTTGGAGGGCTTTAGAGTCGCCCCCTTCCCAGACAAGGACTGGGGCCAGCTGTGTTACCTTGGGCAGGTCACTTCATCTTGCTGGGCCTTTGTTTCTTCACCCATAAAATTTTGTCAGGAGGAAGAAGGTGTGTTACATTTGGGAGCTCTTGTTCCTCTCCCTTTCCCTTCGATCTGAGTGGATTGGAGTAGGGTCTTCTCGGATCTTCTTTACCAGGGGCGTAGGTGGGAGCCAGTTTGCTTATGAGGATTCTGGCTTGGTTACCCATCTCGTCCCCCACACCTTGAGCTCTGCTGTTCCCTTCCTGTCTGATCCCACGGCAAGCCCAGATGGCCCCATATCAATCAGAGAGAGACGGAGGCCCAAAAAGCACAGAGCACAGAGGGTGGGTGGATGGGTGGAGTCAGAGCATCCCCAGTCATGCCTTGTCAGAATTTCTACAGGGTCCAGGGAGGGCACTGAACACTTCCGGCTTTGGGCCCCCTGACACACCTCCCCAACTGGGTGAGATGTCAGCAAGTTCATCCCTCTCTCTCCCTGGCCTCTGATGGGGGCTGACACGTTGCTGGCTGTTTGCAGAATAAATAAACAAATAAATTCAGCCGCGGATGAAGGACTCAGAGACCTTGCAGTCAGGGGAATTCGGGCTGGCTGGGAATGGAAACTTCATTCATGCCCTCATCTTGCTGATGGGGAAACTGAGGCCTGGGAGGAGACATCTTTGAGGAGAAGAGGACTCAGTGGCAGGTGGGGAAGGTCTCAGAGCCAGGAGCTCAGGGTCTGTGGGAGTGTGGCCCTGGCTTGAGGGTGGAGGAGCGAGTATCGGGGGGCGGGTGGGCTGGGGGTGGAGACCTGAGGGAGGTGTGGGGTGGGATAGAGAAAGAGCATGTGGCAGCCCCCAGGTGAGAGCATGCAGTCACATTTAAGACACAGAGGGAATTTTATTAGGGTCTGGAACCACCTAGGCCAGAGAGTGAGGCATGGATGCAGCTCACACTAGAACCCTGTTTGCCAGGCTCCCTGTCCAGTGCTCACTCTCCTGTGTACCCTACCTACTCAACTCTAGAGGTCTGGACAGACAAGAGAAGCTGTGGCCAGATGCTGTTCTGCTGGCTTTTTGGTGGACCACAGGTGGACCGGGATGCCAAGGCCCCTCCAGGCCCTGGGACCCACTGAGGACAAGACCAGTCCCCTGGACCCAGCCCGTGGGGTGGCAGATGGCCCGGACCCACAAGCCTCACAAAGAGACCCCACATGCCATGGCTTTGTTTTCCCGGGGTGGCAGTGCAGAGGGGAGGAGGGAGGCATGGGCGGCTTCCACACATGGTGGCAAATTTAGGCCACTGATTTGCATTTATTCCCTGCTCAAATGATCCAGGCTGGCTGCTGCTGGGGGTGGGGGTGAGGGGGCTGCTCTTTAGCATTTTAAGTTTGCAGATAATTGGAGGAAAATAACTCCAATAATGAAATCACTGCTGGATCGCATTCTGATACGTGACAAATCAATTCATTTATGATACCTTCTTTGTCACACTGAGCCATTCTGGTGCTCAGTGGAAACCTCTTAAATTAATAAAACTGTTAAATCCATAAAATCCTTCGTTCCGAGGAGCACATCACAGCACAAGTTTGAATCATTAAAGGAATAAAACTGATAAATGTGAGCTGGGGAGTATCTGTGTCTGCAAAGAGGGGCTGGCTTTTAAGACAGATACAATATAATAGTCATAAGCTCCAATATATCCTCACTATGTGTAGCAGGGGGAGGGGAGGTGGGGCGGGGCCATGGACACATTCCGGGGAGGAGGGCTGGTGGCTATAGGCCTAGCCAGCATGGGGCAGGCTGCTTCAGTGGTGATTTGTGGGACTTCAGCCTTTTAAATAAAATATGATTTAATAGCAAAGAGAAAAATATAAAGCCTTTATTGGAGCCTGTCGAACCTGACTTAGCTCACCAGGGATTTTCCAAAATAGCTGCACTTGTCTGAAAGGGGAGGGACCATACAGGCTGTCAGATCACACGCCGCCCAGGGAGGGGGTGGGGGAGGTGGGAGGGGGACAGACCAGTGGACCCAGGTAGGGCCGGCAGCCTCCCAGCTTGACGGCTTGCTGGTTGCATGAACTTGGCCAGGCTACTGCAAGTTCTCTGAGCTTCTCTTTGCTCACCTGTAAACTGGGGATAACGATGTTGGTCTCATTGGGTGGAACGTATGAGCAGGTGCACAAGGAAGAGCTTTATAAACTGCAAAATGCAAGGGGATGGTCAGTTCACGGTCATTCTTCAACGTGGTCCCAGCCGATAAAAGTTCCTGCAACTCTTAGGCATGGAGTTAGATTTTTTTGGTGCATTGTGTGTGGGTCAAACAGCATGAGTCCAATGGAGTGCCCTGGAAAGTTCTGTGCACATGAACTGCGGTGTATACATCACAGAAGTGTACACCATTTGTGCGTGCTCTTCTTCAAATGCATGGGCCCAGGAAGGAGCCCCCCCATGCAGGCTGAATGGGCTCAGGAGGAATGAACAGGGCGGCCAGCACACAGAAAACAGCCAATGAGGACTCCTTCTGCCCTCTACATTAGTCCCATTTGGAAAACACTTATGGGAGTGTTCAGGGCCCCCTCTGTACCAGGCACTGGGCAAGGGTGGGCAGCCACAGGAAATGAACAAGACCCTGCCTGGCCCTTTGGGTCTCATGTGGGCTCTTCTGTTGTCCATTTGCCTTTTGCTCCGATGAGACTGGAAGGTCTCTGAAGCCGTTATTTGGACCTCCCCCTTTTCTGGCCTCCTCTAGCTCCTCTCCCGTGAACACACTTGAAAGGATGGAGTGCTCAGCCCCCCTTCCAGAAGCTAGCAGCTCATCCAGTGTGGCAGCTTTCAAACTGTATTTGCTCATTAGAAGAAAACTTTTTACATTGCACCTCAGTGTATACAGACATGTTGTACATATGTAATTGGAATACATGTGTAGGAAACAATACTTACCCTTAATGCATGTTTGAGATTCTATTCTATTCTATTCTATTCTATTCTATTCTATTCTATTCTATTCTTTTCTATTCCATTCAATTCCTTACATTTGGCTCCATTCCATTGCATTCTTTTCTCAGTTTTAAAAATGCTGTCTTGATCCACTAAATTAGTTTTATGATCCACTAGTGGGTATGGCCAGTATTTGATAATTCTGATCTGGTCCACTGCCTCAGTTTTCCGACGGGGGACTTGCCAAAGACCGCCCAGGACCGACCAGCCCCATCTCCCAGACTGGGAGGGTTCAAGCCCACAGACTCCCAAGCCATCTGCCCTTCACAGCTACTCTGCTTTCTGGCTCAACCTTGGCCCAGCCAGAGCCCTCCCCATTGGTCACTCTGTGCAGGATTCAGGAACACCAGAGGGGAAAGAGACCAGAAGCTGTCACCAGAGGCTTCAGTTCACCTTCTTTAAAAGAGAGTGGAAGTGACAAGATGGCCCACCTGCCCTCTGCGCCCCACAGCAATCAAAGGATCTGGGAAAATGGGGGAACCTACGCCTCTGGCATAATGAGCCACGTGGGCCACCTGACAAGCCTCACCACCCGCAAGCGTCAGGAGGTCTTAGCCCGCAATGTGAGTGCTAATTGTCAGCCAGGGCGAGGGTGGCGGCCCCGGAGCCCACATCACTTGTGGGTATTGGCCATGGCCATGAGACAAACAGACCCCAGTGTCGGCCCCGCTGTGCATGCTGGCGGCCGGACAGGAACAATGGCCACCCTCCACCCCCCACAGCCTTGGCGGCCTGGCCCTGGACACTGCTGGCTTGCATGCAGGGCAAGGCCTGACAGGTGTAGGGGCAAACACGCAGCCTGCCTGGCCCGCCTTGATGTTTTGTCACTGTGCTTGTCACCCTAGGACTGACTGATGGGCTGTCATCACCTGCCACCACCTTTCTCATGGAGGGAAAGCTTCAGGTCGGGTTTTTTTGTTTCGTCAAAAATTTTTTCCTTGTGGGGAAACTGAAATAATCGCCCCCGCAAAGCATCATGATTGGTAGCTTTCAAACTAAGAGCTGCTGAGGGGAACTGGGAGGCTCGGTGGGTGACAGTCAACCCTCCCATCCTGGGCTCAGGTTAAATCTGTTTTTCAAATCTGGTGTCTTATGACAACATTGGTTCTCAAACTTTAACATGCATCAGAAGCAGCTGGAGGGCTGGTTAAACCACAGCACGTGGGTTTCAGGAATCAGAGTTTCCATTCAGTGGGTCTGGGGTGGGGCCTGACATCCTCTGCATTTCTAATAAGTTCTCGGTGATGCTGATGTTGCTAGTCCATGGACCATACTACGAGACTCGTTGTCCTAGAAAGTGCTTCTTGATCTCTGTGTGTGAGCATTGCATATATCTGGAGGCCATTTTCGTTAATATTTTATTTATTTATTTGAAAGAGAGAGTGTGAGCGAGAGAGCAGAAGCAGAGGGAGAAGCAGAGGGAGAGGGAGAAGCAGACTCCCCGCTGAGCAGGGAGCCCAATGCGGGACTTGATCCCAGGATGCTGGTGGATGTCCCCAGGTGAGTTATGAACTCGTGGGGAGCCTGGTAAAGAGGCCTCTGAGTTGTCCATGACCTTTGGGGTTCCAGTGGAACGAGGGGTCAGGCTGATGAAGGGTCTGGGGTCTTCATGCAACACCCGCCTCTCAATAGTTCAATAGTCAGCCTTACCCCAGGGTCCCCTCTTCCCTGCCCTGTCCCCTTTCCCCTTTCATATGCTTGCGCCTTGCTGTGGCTTTTTTTTTTTTTTTTAGAGAAACCAGCTGTATTGAGGTATAATTCGCCTATTGGAAGTGCTCGGTAGGATGAGTTTCAGTAAATTTATACGGTGCACAGCCATCCCCATAGTCCACCGCTAAAACATCTTCATGACTCCTGAAAGCTCCCTCCTGCCTGTTTTCTAACCATCCCTGTCCCTGCTCTCAGCCACAGGAAACTGCGATCCGCTTTCTTTCTCCATACTTTGGCCTTTTCTACGCATTTGGTGTAAGCGGACTCATGCAACAAATCGTCCTTTGTGTCTGGCTTCTGTAACACGGCATCCTGCGCTGGAGTCGTGTCCATGTCGGCCCCGTCCCTCTCTCCATTGCCATCAGCCCGTCCCAGATCACGGACATCAGAGCTACGTCCAAGTTTGCGCAATGACCAACAATACCGCGATGAACATCTGCATCTAAGTTTTTCTGCGGATGGAGGTTCTCCTTTCTCCTGGGTAGACACCTACGAGTCCTGTGCTAAGTGTGCGCTTAACTTTTTAAGAAACTGCCAAACTGTCTTCCCAAGGGGCTGTACCATTTTACTGTCTCGCCAGCCACGGGTAAGGTTTTCCTCTCTCCACTTCCTCCCCAACACTTGTTGTTGCCTATCTGTTTTATGGGAGCCATTCAACTGCATATGTAGGAGTGACTCTAATGAGCCTTTCCCTGATGACTAATGACGCTGAGTTGCTTTTCATGGGCCTATTAGTCATTAGTAGATCTTTGGTTAAGTGTTTATTCAAATCTTTTTCTTTTAATTGGGTTGTTGGTTTTATTATTGAGTTATAAAATCTCTTCCTATATTCTCACAATTTCTTCCTATATCCTTTTTCCAGAAACGTAATTGGCAAGCATGTTCTCCCAGTCTGTGGCTTCTCTTCTCATTCTCTTAAGAATCTTTTGAAGTGCAAGAGTTTTAAATTTGAATGGTGTCTGATTTATCCTTCTTTTTCTACTATGGATCACGTGTTGGTGTCATAGCTAAGAAATCTTTGCTTAACCCAAAGTCACAAAGACTTCCTCCTATTTTTTTTCTCCCTAGAAGTTGTATAGTTTTAGCTTTTATATAGATCTGTGATCTCTTTTGAGTGAATTTTGTATACGATGTAAGGTTAGAATCGAAGTTTTGTTTTGTTTTGTTTTGCACACAGGTATCCAATTGCCCCAGCATTATTTGTTGAAGAGACTATCTTTTTCTTATTGAATTGCCTTGGCACTTTGTTGCAAATCAATTGTTGTACATATGCGGGTTTATTTCTGTGTTCTCTGTTCTGTGGCATTGATCTGTATGTCTATCTCTCTACTAAGGCGACACTGTGTTGGTTACTGTAGCTTTATAGTAAGATTTTAAATCTAGTAGTGCAAATCCTCCAACTCTGCCCTTGTTCTGCAGAATTGTTTTGGTTATTCTAGGTTATTCTCATTTCTGTATAAATTTTAAGATCAGCTTGTCAATTTCTACAACAAAAAAAGCCTGCTGAGATTTTGATAGGGATTTTGATGGCAATCTGGCGAAACTTGCTATCTTAATTTTGAGTCTTCCAATTCACGCACATTTACTCAGATCTCCATTTATGTAGGCTTCTTTAATTTCTTTTAACAGTATTTTATAGTTTGCTAGGTACAATACTTTAATGTCTTTTGTAAAATTTGTTCCTAATACTTTTCTTCTTTTTGATGCTACTGTGAATGAGTTTTCTTCATTTTATTTTCAGATTGTTTATTGGCAGTAGATAGAAATACAATCGATTTTCGTATACCCTCTTATATGCTGTGGATGGTTTAAAAAAAAAAAAACATGTCTCGATATTCCTCCCATTGAGAGATGGGATCTGTGCCCCTACCCCTCAGTCTCGCTCTGGAAGTTCTCCACCAGTAAAATATGGCAGAAGTAGCGCTGGGCCAGTTCCCAGGTCTTTAGAAACTAACAGCTTCCACTTCCTGTCTCTGGGATACTTGCTCCTTTTTAAAAAAAAATTTTTTTTTAAATTTCTTTTATTTGACAGAGAGAGAGAGACAGCGAGAGAGGGAACACAAGCAGAGGGAGTGGGAGAGGGAGAAGCAGTCTTCCCACGGAGCAGGGAGCCCGATGTGGGGCTCGATCCCAGGACCCTGAGATCCTGACCTGAGCTGAAAGCAGACGCTTAATGACTGAGCCACCCAGGTGCCCCTGGAACACTTGCTCCTTGAGCCCAGACACCAAGCTGCGAGGAAGTCCAAGCAGCTGGTGGAGGGTCCATGTGGAGGAACAGAGGCCGCCAGGCCTTGGCGGCACAGACTTGCCAGCCATGGGACGGAGCCATCTTGGAAG
Source organism: Callorhinus ursinus (assembly GCF_003265705.2). Taxonomy (NCBI): domain Eukaryota; kingdom Metazoa; phylum Chordata; class Mammalia; order Carnivora; family Otariidae; genus Callorhinus; species Callorhinus ursinus. Next base: position 7,177,494 of record NW_027397093.1, read on the forward strand.
TGGATCCTCCAGCCTCCAGGTGAATGGCTTCGGCTGGTGCTATGTGGAGCAGAGACGAGCCTTCCTAGCTAGGCCTTGCCTTCACTGCAGATTGGTGAGCAAACAAAATGACCGCTGTTGATTTGAGCCACTAAGTTTTGGGGGTGGTTTGTTACACTGAACTAGGTAACTGGAGCATCAGCCCCAGGAGTCTGATTCAGTACTGGAGTGGGAAGGAAAGAAGCAAAGGGGAAAGGAACAAAGGAAGGAAGAGACTAAAATGTCTGAGGATTTGAGGGCCTGCCCCAAGCTAACATGTGTCTTGATCATTAGAGTTAGGCCAGCTTACAGACACATGGCCTTGCCATAAACACACTGTGTGTGCCCAACCTCAGGGAGGCCATTCCTCCCCTTGGGGCCTCAGTCTCCCCCTCCGTACAATGGGGACACTTGATTCTCTCTGCCATGACCCAGGAGAATGGCTGAGCCCGGGGCTGAGGCTGAAGGGGGCGTGGTGTCTGGAGCTGCCTGGTGCTTGGGGCTGCCCTCGAAGGGCATCTGTGGCCGTGGATCCTTAGTCACTTACAAGTCCAGCTGCATCTTTGGAAGCCCATGTGCCTGAGGGAGGAGGAAGAGGCGGAGAGGGAACACAAGGAGGAAAACCAGCAATTCATAATAATTACAATAATACTTTGTATTGTCACGCTTCTTTCTCTTATGCATTATTGGTAATTAAATCTTTTATTTTAAGGTAATTGTAAATTTACATGCAGTTTTAAGACACACCACAGATGTCCATCCTGTGTACCCTTTACCCAATTTCCCCCAGTGGTAACATCTTGTAAAACCCTAGTGCAGTATCACAACTGGGACTCCACCATTGACACCTTCAAGGTATGGTGGTGTCCATCACTACAAGGTATGCTTCTTTCTTGAAAGGGGGTTTTCACTTGAGGAGGAAGGTGGGTCCCAGGGCTCTGGGGAGCATAAGGCATAGCAGAAAAGGGATGGCTCCCTGTGTCCCCACCCTCCTGGGGACTGGCGGTGTGAGGGCGGAGGTGCCCATTCGTGAGGAAGCCACTGGCTGAGCCTGGCCATTGAGTCTCAAAAGAGAAGGTTCTGGCAAGGCGTAGGGTGCAGCTGTCCTGGACGGAGGAGGACATGGGGCATTTTTGGCCCGGAGGGCAGAATTGGCGACACTGATTCCAGGCTCAGGATAAGGCCACATGAGTGCTCATCCCTGGAGGTGCATGGGGAGGGGGGGACCGGACAACCGCATGGGGCCCACCCTGGTAGAGCGTGGCGCCTGATGAAGGCTGGACTCAGTGATTCTTGGGATTCCTTCCCTGCCCTGGGAGGCTGTTGTGGGGACAGTGGCACCAGGTCAGAATTCCTTAGGCTCTGCCCCGAGGGATGCAGCTGGCCTAGCTGGGCTGCTCCGTGTGCTCCTGCCCCCAACCTCCCCTCTTGGCCCAGCCCTGCTCTGCCCCAGCTTGGCTCACAGAGCCCTGGGCTCCTGGGCTGCCCTGTCCTCCCAGGACCAATCCCTGGTCATAAGGCCCAAGGTCAGACCTGTTTGTTTGGGGTTGTCTGGAGAGCAAAGCCTGGAGTGAGAAGGGGCAAGGTGGGGGGCGGGCAGGACTGACAGGTGGCAGCTGGGCCCGGCTTGCATGTGCTTCTGGGCAGCCTGGCCCCTCTGCCAAGCCTCCCTTCATTGTGTGCTATTCTTTGCATGCTGTGCCCATGGCCTGGACCCCCTTTTCTTTTGCTCTTTTCATGCCCGGCTCTTCAATGTCCTTCAGTTCTCACACCTCCTCAGAGAGACCCTCCCTGATTGCCACAAAATACGTTCTCTTTCTCTTCCTTGACAGCTCAACCGCCTTCTGTTTGCTTCTTCCTTGGCACTATCACCATCTGTCATTGTCTATTGGTTCATGCATTCTTGGTCGGGTCTGTTTGTCCTGCTGGATGGCTGGACAGCCTTGTGCTCCCTGTGCCCAGCCCAGCAGGTGCCCGATGAAGGAGTAAACGGTAATAGCTAATGCTTGCACAGTATTTATAGGCACCAGACCCTGTTCTAAACTACCTGTATTGACCGAATAAATCCTCTTAACAAACCATGAGGCATTTGCTATTATTGTCCTCATTTTATAGATGAGGAACCAGCGACAAGAAGTATGTGTCCCACAGCTAGTAAGCGGGGCAGCTGGGATTCAAACCCAGGGAGTCTAGTGCCAGAATCCATGCTCTCAAGTGCCCGAAAGAGTGAGGGCTGACCCGCTTTGTGAGGGTCCATGGCTCTCCCCAGACAACAGATTCATGGAGCTCCCGCCCCACCTCCTGCCCATTCTTCTCCTCTGGCTGAGAGCTCTAACACTAGCAGTCTTGGCAGGAGATGATGTTGGAGGTGCAGGTTTAGCCAGGGATGAATGAAAGAATGCATAAATGAATGAATGATTCTCTGATGTATGCCCCACAGCAGAGGCCTAGCATCAGAGCAGACCCCTGCAGGGGCTCTCTAAATATCAGCTGCCCACTGGATCTTTCAGATCTAGCCCATGTGACCTAAAAGCTCGGGTTAGGGAGCATGGTCCCTTCTTTAAGGGAGAGGCAGATCCAGGGGCATGAAAGTTCAGGGAAGGCTTCTTGGAGGAGGTGACCTTGGCACTGGGCTTGGAACGTTGCAAGAAGAGCTTCCTGGGCCAAGGGATCACCAAAACCCTGGATTCAGCTGGATTCCATCACTAGAATGGAAGAGAAGACAGGACAGAGGAAGGGCTCAGGCCCTGGGCATGGGGTAGGGTTCTACCCATCCCTTGTATGAGGCCCACAATGGCTAGGCCTAGAACAGGAGAGCCATTCCTCTGGTCTCTCCCCAGCATTTTCCTGGAGCCTCCCAACACCTGTCTTTCTGAAACCCCTCACCCCTTTGGCAGTGAACTCTAAGGACTCGCTGGTTTAGTTTTAGATACATGTGGGTCCTGCTTCAAAGTTTTCCAATCTATGAAAATCCAAAGCTTCTAATGGCAGAGAATTTCATTTTATTGAATCCTCCCAGGGAACTAGGCATTTTACATATACTCATTTCTTCCTTGCAAGAACCCATGAAAAAACTACTGTTCTTTTATTTTTTTTAACAGCTTTATTGTTTAAAGTTCACCCATTTAAAGAGTACAGTTCAGTGGTTTTTAGTCTATTTGCAGAGTTGTGCAAGCAGCACCATAATCTAATTTTAGGACATTTCCTCATCCCCCAAAGAAACCTTGTGCCCATTAGCAGTCACTCCGCACTCCCTCTGCCTCCCCCCACCAACATACCGAAAAAGTAGAGGTTGCATAACGAACTCCTTCACCTGGGACCCTATCTCCGTTGAAGCTATTGCTGAAAATCTCAAGCCTATGCTCTTCCCAGTGTGGTCCACGGACCAGCAGCATGGGCATCACCTGGGAGTCAGTCAGGAATGCAGAAGCTCAGGCCCCATCCCAGACTTATGGAGTCAGAATCCACTTTTTGACCAGAGCCCCAGGATCTGCCTGCGCAGTAGCATTCCAGCAGCGCTGGGATAAAGCAGACCCCAGACTTCCCACGGGGCATGGAACCGTCAAAGTGCATGTCTGATAATGGGACACTGTCTTCCATAATCACCGGGCCATTATCACAACTATGGAAATAAGCAAATAATTCCCATTTTGAAATGAGGAAACATCCCTTGCCCCAGGTCCCAGCTAGAAATGCCCAGTAAGATTAGAACCCAGACCCATCTGGCCCCATGCCTTTCTTCCCTCCACCCTTGCTATTTTGAAGGGCTTTGATCTATGGCCAAAGTTTCCTGCTTTCATCAAGGGCAGCTCGGAGCCCTTGGCAGCGCTTTGTAGACACTGAGACACATGGGCTACTCGCTCCCTCTCTCTGAATGACTGGGGTGGCAATGGCACTGCCTTGGATGATGACCCAATGACTGGATGACTGTTGTCAGCCTCTCAGTCAGCATTCTAATGATTGAGATGGGAGGGACTGCTAGCTTCTGGGGCAGGGGCCAGCCTACATCCGGACCCAACCTGCCATCGACCTGGGGTGGCCCGGGCCAGCTTCTCCCTGGCTTAGAACCTTTGCCAACTTCTGGGGGAGGCCAGGGAAGGTGACCTGGATCTGGTCCCAAGACAGCGGATGTGCCCAGCTGGCAAGCCTCTGGGTGCCGGCATGGTGGTGTTCACTGGGTGACCCTGTCCCTCTCCCCTGTCTGAACTCTAGCAGGGAGCTCTTGGGTGCAGGGCATCTGCTTGCTTAGAAGTACCCAATAAAAAATGGAGGTTGGATTCTTTGAGTTTGCTCTGATGAAGCAGACTTGGGTCGAATATTCTTTAGGCCCTTCTGGAGCCTGGAGCTATGCCAGGTGTCCTGGGGGAGCCCAGGGAAGGGCAAGTCTGAGCATGGCCCTCTGGGGACTGGCAGGCTGAAGTAGAGGGAGACTTGGAGAGGGCCCCACACTGGTAGCAGCTCAAAAGTTGTCCAGACTCTTTATTTTATGGATGGAGAAACTGAGGCCACCTAGCAAGAACTCGGGGAGTCTCAGGGCTTCTCTGGCTCTAACAATGGTGGTGTTGTGTCCTGCCCAGAGGAAAGGCCATGAATGTGCTAATGGGACCGTTCCCCACCCACTGAGCTCACCCCAGCCGTAACAACAGGGTGCTGAGGGATGAAGGCTCTGGGGTCAGGCAGCCTGGGCCAAAACCTTTGCTCTGTCTCTTACCAGGTATGTGACCTCCGATGAAGTATAGAGCAGCTTTAAATGTCAGCTACCTCTTACAGAAATAAGGAGTGATCATCACAGTGCCCATCTAAAAGCATGGTCAGGAGGCCTGGCTGGCTAAGCCATCGGGCACACAGCTTGGTCAACAGAGCTTAGCTCTATTATTATTAAGTAGCTTTATTGTCCTCTATGCCAAAGCCCAGATGTCTTACTGGATGTGCAAGGCCTTTCATTACCTGGCCCCTGGTTTCCTCTCCTGCCTTCACCTCCCCTGCCCCGCCTCCGCTGCCATACACACTCTCTGCTTTATGTTCAAGCCAACATAATATCCTTAAACTCTTTCTTGAACTGGTTTCTTACCTTCAGATTTTGAACACGCTGTTCCCTCTTTCGGAAGCACTCTTGCCAATTCCTACTTTCTCTTTGGATCTCAAGTTAGACTTCATTTCCCTGGAAACCTCCCCCAACTTGGATGGGGATGGGGAGGCCTCTCCCGGGGGGCCCCCCAACATATACCATCAGGCTCTGCATTGCTGTGGCTTATTACTTGCCCCCCTTCCTCACGGACTGTGAATTCCCCAGCAGCTAAGTGCCAGCCCGGCTTGCTGCAGGTTCCCAGGGAATATAGTCAAAGGAATAGAAGGGGTGCTGCCTCTCAGTATACAGCAAGTGTCAAATGAGTGCTGGCTCACTGCAGTTGGAGGTCAGGGCCAGATACCCTAGAGTGCCCATTTGCGGGAAGTGGTGGTCAAGAGAGTTCTTTGCTCTGGGAGGTGAGGCTTAACTCTTGGCCTTGGGGGATGTGGCACAGGCAGAGGGAAGGGAGAGATGTTTTGTTTGCTTCCCGTAAATGTGCGTTAACACGCTTGATGTAGTGGTAGGTTGTCTCTCACCTGAGGAAGCCCTTCACTCCTGCCATGTGTTTGAGGAGTTAGAACCTAGAGGAGATTCATGTTTGAGACAAATATATTCTTGATCCACCTGGGAAAAGCTAAGGAAAGTGGGGCAGGAGAGCTTGGGAAAGGAGGGGATACTTGAGCAGGGCGATGAGGGATGCAGAGGAGTTTGCAAGGTAGGTCAAACCATATGACAAGGGAACAGCTGATGAGAAGGCATCAGAGGAAGGAGCGTGTTGAAAAGTACTATGGGTCACATGCAGGGTGCCAAGATGGGTGGGGACTTGGCAAAAACTGGTGAAAATCAGGTGTTTGGACATTATCCTATAGCTCATCCACTCAGGCATTTGTTTCACTAATATTTACGAGCACAAACTATGTATCAGGCTCTGTGCGAGGTGCTGGACATTTCCTGGTGAGAAAAGGGACTTGGCGCTTACCTTTGCCGAGCTTGGAGTCTACAAGAGCTCCACTGAAAACGCCTGGGTAATAAAATGACATGGTCAGAACGACATCTTGGGAAAATGAAGTATTATGGAGCTGAGTCAAAGGATGGATGAGAAGGCAGAGGCAGGGAGGCTGGTCAGAAGGAGACCAGAGAGGGTACAGACAAGGGAGGCAGGTGGGGACCAGGGCTGTGTGCAGGGGGTAGGGGGGTGATGTGTGATTTGAGAGCGCTGTGCATTCTTTGCTAATCCTCCCGCCAAGAGGTGCAGTATAATTTTTGACCCTTGAATCTGAGCTGGCCTGAGTGAGTCCCTTGACCAATAGAATGTGGCAGAAGTTTGGGGCCTCTGAAGCTGGGTTATAAGAAGCCTTGCAGGCAGCTTCTCTGGGCCTCATAGGACACTCTCTGTGGGAGTCTCGTGCGTCCATGGAAGAAGTCTGACGACCCTAAAGCTTCTGGGCTGCACAGACCACAGGCAGGTGCTCTGGGGGACAGTCCTCGCTGAGCTCTGCCTTCCAGCCATCCATGCCAAGGCACCAGGCATGTGAATGCAGCCAGCACAGAACCTTCAGACGGACCCATCCACCAGCTGAATACTACACGAGTGACCTCCATCCATACCACGTGGACTTAGGAGAGTCGCCTGGCTGAGCTCTGCCAGAATTCCTGACCTACAAAACCTCAAGGTGTAATAAAATAGTTTATAGTTTAAGCCAGTAAGTTTCGGAGTAGTTCATTCCATAACAACAGATAACCTGGAATAGGAGGGAAGGCAGGGGCCCTGGGGAGGCGAAGCCAGGCCAGCAGGGCCCACCTACTTCGTGCAGGGAAGAGCACCCGTCACTGGGGTTGGGATGGAGGGATGAGGGGCCCAAGTTAGGGTTGCCAGATCTAACAGATAAAGATACAGGATGCCCAGTTAAATTTCGGTAAACAGTAAATAAGTTCTTAGTATAAGTATATCCCAAGTATAGTGTGGGACATACTTATACCAAAAGCTCGTTCACCGTGAATCTGAAATTCACATTTAACTGGGCATCCTGTATTTTACCTGGTCACCCTAATTCAAGTGGGGGAAATGGTCTGTGCAAGTACCTGGAGGTAGTGATCCAGGAGGACGTCAGCCTGAGGGATAAGGAAGAGAGAGGCTCTGGGGTCAAACGTGCAGGGCCTGGGAGGCCTGGCCAGGGAGCAGCTGTGGGGAGCCCTGCCGGACCCATGTGGAACTGGGGTATGTTCTCCAGGCAGGTGTCATGGCAGCAGCTGGACCGAGGCCCCCCGCTGGAGCCCGATCTACGTGTAACCTGTGTTGGTGACAGGGGAGGGGCAAGTGCAGGGACCACGTCCATCTGCCCCTGACGAGTTACCTCCCTGCAGCACGTGAGGAATGCAGCGTGCTAAGAGCTCCCTGCAAGTCCGGGCGCCCGGGCTGCTGCCCCCGAGGGCCCCTCAGAGGCATCTCCTTCCCCCTCCCGTTGGCTATCCTGGCAGACTATCTCAGTAAATCCAGACTCCCCCATGTCTTCACAAGTGCTGACACACTGGCTCAGTGTGAGGAGCTGTCTGCCTGTATGTGGAGCACTCCCCAGAGCAGGGCTGAGCCAAGGCAGCAGGGAGAGGGGCTCTTCCCTCCACAGGGGGCTAGTGGGATGCAGGACTCCCGGGGCCAGAGTTACTGGAGGACGAGCTCCCTACTCTTTCTGTCTCTGGTCCTGGAGGACCTGATGATCCCAGCCTCCCCAGAGAGCCAAACCTTTTCCAACCCTGGGCTGCAAAAAGCCCCAGAGAGGGGCTCATTCGGGTCACCACTCTGGAGTCTGCCCCTTCTGCTCAGCCTCTCCTCAGGAGGGTGGCCCCCAGGGCTGCTGCTGAGCTGGGGGACATGTGGGTTCTGGTCAGAGCTGGGAATTTCCCTCTTACAGTGAAGGCTCCTTCCTCGGGGCTCTGGTGAGGGGGCCTGCAATGCCTCCCTTTCTGCACACCTCCCAGGGACTCCCCTTTGCCTCTGCATGCTCGGGAACCGTCCAGCTGGCCTTGTCCTGCCTACCCCAGTCTGCCTACCACCCTTTCGCTCACTCGTTCCAAACGCACTGCGCTGGGGACCCTGTCTCTCTGTTGCCCCTGGACCGCTGAATCCTCCCCTTTGTCAGGAAACCATCAGACCTGCGTGCTGAATGCCCAGCTCCATGCTCGAGGGGGCATGATGGGAGCTGGGCAAGGGCTTGCCCTCGAGGAGTGAGGGAGGGTGGTAGAAAGGCAGGTCAACTGAGTCAGAACTGGGAGTCTACCCTTCAGCGTCTGGAATCTAGAGCCGGCCTTGTGCGGGACATGGCTAGCCAGTGACCAAGGGGCCACGGACAAGTCCCCAGAGGTTTCTGAGCCTCAGGTGCCTGCTGGTCGATGGCGGCCAGAGTTGCTCGGTTCCTTCCCACTCCACAGACTGAGAATCAAGTGATGGCGCTGCGGGGACGGCGTGCGGATGCCCTGCACGCGCACAGGGATTATTCTGTCTCTGTTGGAGCACAGCTTTGTGTACTTGTTTGTTTCAAATATAAACCGCTGCTCTGCAGAACTGGAAGACAGATTGTTTGATTCCAGCGAGGGGCTTGGGGTATGTGCTGGGAGGAAAGGGACATTGGGTGTGGGTCTAAAAGAACAAGAAGGAATTTTCCAGGAAGAGGAGATAAAGCTGAGGCTGGGCACAGCTAGGAAGGGTGTCTCAGGCACTGGGAAGGGCAGGTGCAAAGCCAGTGGGGCGCGAGAGTAGCTGGCACATATGGGGAGCAGGGAGCAGTCCAGGAGGCTGACCCCCAGGCCCCGAGAGGGCGGGCGGGCAGTCCAGGGATGGCGGAGTGGAGGGGTCACCCTGCGGTCAGCGTGGGGTGGGGGGGCGCTTTGCATGCCAGCCCGAGGAGTCTGGATTTTATCCACTCGACAGCGGGGAGCCAAGGAAGGCTGTTAGCAGGAGGGTGACATGGTTGAAAGCACGCTTGGCTCTCCTCGGCACTGTCCGCTCCTTGCCCCATCTTCAAATCCTGCCCCCTCTGTCGAGCTTGTCCCAAATGGCCCGAGTCCCCCCACTCAGGACAGCAATGGTGGTGGGCACGGGTATGGTCGCTCCCCTGCGTGGTGGCAGTCCGCTTCTTCCCGGGGCTGCGTGCCTCTCGCCCTCCACCGAACCTGGCCCAAGCCCATGGTCTGGGCGTGCCCACTCCGAGCTCCCTCTCCCGCTCTGTGACATTGGCATGAAACCCTCAAATGCCACCGCGACCAGGATTGCCCTCCATCTCTGGGGTCAGACCAGCTTGGATGGGCCAAGTCATGTCTCTACTTGATTTTCCTGGATTAGACTCAAGCTCAGTGACTGCAACAAAAACAGCCCCCACTCCCCCCGCAGTAGAAGAGCCGTCCTGGCTGGATCTTGTTTTTGCTTTTAACGAGCAGGGATGTCTCGTAGCCAAAGGTGAAGATGCACGCAGAGGAGGGCAGAGAGGTGATGTGTCTTTGGGGTCCCCATGAATGGGGATGCAGCCTTCGCTGGAGTCCCCTGGTGACTTCCAGGTCCCACCGTCATTCGCAGCCTCCAGAAATTCTACACGCAGAGCTTCACAGCCCAGGGGATCCTCTGGCTCTATTCTTCACTCTGCATGGGGGAAATTGAGGCCCAGATGGGGGGGGTCAGTGGCAGACCAGGAGGAGAGCCCCGCATCCTGCTCCCTGGTGGGCGTTTTCCCTGTGCACGGGGACTAAACTGAGTTACGGGGAGCATGGCGGGGGACCGCTGGAGCCAAGGATGGGTTGGAAGGAGGCGACAGTCAGCGAGAGATGCTAAGGGAAAGTGGGGCCTGAACCATCGGGTGGAAGACCCGACTGAGATTTGGCCAAAAATTGTACATTACTTATGTTTCAAGAGCTGTGATGGTATCATCCAACTCACCTGTCTTCCCCTGGAAAGGCTGGTCAGACTAAGATAGACAATAGAACATTTTCAAGATTTTCAGAGGGTGGAGGGAGGAGCCACCCTTAGCCTCTGCCTGGGTCAGGGCCTGAGAAGGAGAGAGGGGCATTAGCTGGGCACCTGCTCTCTGCCCCACCTCCTTCTCACCTCCACTTCACCTCTGTGAGCACCTAATATGTTCTGGGTGCTGAGAATATAGGTATCCAGCAAGACTCCTAATTTACAGAGAGAAGGGCCAGCCAAACAAACATTTTTAACAGAATAATCCTACACTCAGAGCAGAGTGTCTAACCTCGGATGGGAGGAGGGGTAAGCCAGTGAAGTCTTCCTGGAAGAGGAGGTACCTGAGATGAGAGAGAATTCAGCTGACTGAAAACGAGGCAGGGTACTGTCAGCGGACACAACAGTGTGAACAAAACCAGGGAGGCATGAAGCTGGATCAAGTGCTGCATTATGCTGTGTTAACACCCCCAGCTCAAGGGTGGAGGGAGAAGATACTGGAAGACTCGGTGGGGGGGCCACGTCTGGGGCCCGCTGGGTCATCCTTGGCAGTCTGACTTCATCTACAGGTTTTTTAAGCTGAAGAGTGGCTTGTTTGGATTTGTGTTTTAAAAATATGGCCCTGGCAATAGCGTGGCCGCTGACTCAGAGGAAGCAAAGGCAGGAGGCTGGGGAGCCTGTTGTAATAAGCCAGGGGGAGGGCCAAGGGCCTGACCTTGGGCTGTGGTCGTGGGGATGGAGCGGAGAGGACCGAGTTGGGAAACATCTACGAGGGCAAGTTGTCAGGACCTGGTGACGGATCGGGCAGGCTGGATGAGTCAAGGCTGGCCTTGTCAGAAGCCAGGCAGGGGTGCAACCAGCCCTCCCTCCGGAATTCAGTGGGCGGGGCAAACCTCAAGGCTGCTCTCAGGTTGAGACAGGGCGAGTCTCAGGTGCCAGCGACCTGGGAAAGTGGCGACAGGATCCCAGGGGGTGCAGCTGGAAACCTAGGCTCTGGAGGTCATGGGAGAGGCCTGGGCTAGAAAGTAGATTTGGCAATGATGGGCACATGGCCTTGGCCATGGCGGGAGCCGCGGGGGTAGCGGGATTGCACAGGGAGACCTCACAGAGGGAGGCGGGGACCCCTCCCTGCCGACCCTGACTTTAGGGGGTGGGTGGAGGCAGGGAGGGCCCCGCAGGAGATTAAGGATGGTAGAGAGGTGGGAGGCTCTGCAGAGTGATGTCATGCGGGCCAGGTGAGGAATGGCTGCAAGAGTGAGCATGTGGGTGACGGCACGTACTGCGGCAGAGCATGCTTGATGCGGAGGGAGATTCCAGGGCCCAGGAGAGACAGGGTCACCGATGGACCTTCTAGAGGGGGTGGGCCCAGCACACAATTGGCGGAGTGGCTTGTCAGACAGAAGAGGGACCTTCTTTCCCTCTGATTCCTGACAGAGGGTTGTGTTTGGAGGCGGGGCAGAGACAGACAGAAGGCCCTGATGTTTTTGATGAAGTCAGACGTCTCTAGAAATGGAGGTGGGCGGAAGGGATCGGTGATCCTGAGGAGAGGGCTGAAGGCCTGAGGGAAGTGGGAGCGGGAAGCTGGCCAAGGCAGCTCAGGGGACTCTTGCGCCTTGTCAAGGCTGCGGCTAGAGACTCCACAGTGACGTGGTCTCAAATTGGCCTGCCCTGGGTGCTCCCCAGCCCGAGCATACATTGTAAAGATGGTGGTTGGGTCGGCTCCAGGTGAGGTTAGGCCGAAAGGTGAAGGGGAGGCTGGTGTACAAAAGAATCAGGGGTGCTGGTGAGAAGGTTATTCAGATGGCCAAACCACTGAAACAGCTGGAGAGAGTGGTCAGAGAGGAAGCAATGTTGGGATTAAAAATGAAGAAGAGGAGAAGCTGGGCGCTGCCCTGGTCAGGGGGCAGGGGTGGACTCGGATTCCGGAGAAGGTCCCTGGAGAGGGGGAGCTGAGGCTCTGCAGAGTCCAGGTGTTGGGGTGTCACCCACACGGGCGCTGAAGGCCACCAGGCTGATGGCAGGCCTTGGGAGGGGAGGAGAGGCAGTGATCTGGGGCTAGGTGGTCAGGTGTGGGGAGAGGGGGCCTGGGGAGGTTGGGTCTGAGGGTGAAGAGAGGGAGACGGTGGTTGAGTCGGGTGGCTTTGATGCAGTCAGGATCGGAGACACCTCCGGGCATGTGGAGAGGGTGTAGCCACCTTGGGGGCCACTCAAGGAAGTGAGATGTGGGGAGAGGAACAGCCTCTCCAGAGAAGGCTGGGGGAATGAGGTGTTGCAAGAGGTTTTCATCACAAGGCCAAGGATGGAGGTGGTGTTGTTATAGGAGGGGTGTTCCAGAAGGGCCAGCGGGGAGGTTAGGAATGTGGTGGGTTAGGCACGGTGAGGCACTGAGCAACGAGGGAGGGAAGGACCGAAGGAGGGTGCCCTGGAGCCATGAGCAAAGAGGCAGGGCTATGAGGCAGGGTGCAAGCTTTCAGGGAGGTGGGGGCCCGTGGGTCGAGCAGGAGTTTCTCTGGTGAACAAAGGCAGAGGGAGGAAAAGGGGAAGAGAGCACAACCCGAGGGCACAGCTGAGCCAAGGCCCATTTGTTCCTTCCTCCAGTGTTTATCGAGGTTTTTGAGGAGACAGGAACTGTTTTCCACACTTGGGATATATCAGTGAACAGAGCAATGATCCCTGTCCTCATGGAGCTTATGTTATTATGGCTGGGGGTAGCTTTAAAAGACAGAACAAATAATAGGACAAGAAGTAAATCTTAAAGTATGCGAGAGGATGGTAAGGCTATGGGGAAAAAAAAAAAAAAAAAAAAAAGCAGCCCAGCAGGGTATGATGGATGGATCCGGAGTCTGCCGGTGGAGCGGGCCGGGCGGCTGGAGGGGGGGTTGGAATGGACAGTGGGGCGGCCAGGGTAGGCCCAGGTTGGGCCAGTGCTCTGGGTCTGTGGGAAATTCCACACAGTTTGACAGGGGCAGGCAGCAGGGGGTGAGGATGTGGAGAGAGGCATGTGTGTATGTGAGACATATGTGTCCCAAGTATGTCATTATACTGATGGACAGTATGTGGAAGGATTTTGAGCCAAGAAGAATCTTCCAGGTTGGGTGAAAAGTGGTGGGCAAAGGAAGGAGAAGAAAACAAATATTCAAGGTCATCTGGGAAGGGCAGGTGCTGGAGATGACCTCTCTGTCTTTACTCGCCCTCAAGACAACCCTGTGCTTTAGGAAAGACTGTCCTTACTTGGCCCTAGTTTACATGAAAACGGTGACAGTAGCAAAAGGACCTAAGGCCCCGAAGTGTTCTGAACCCGCCTGGGGTTTTCTTGAGGCATCCTCCCAGCCTCCTACTGAGGCCAAGGTCCTCACCTCCACTTCCCCATCAGGGGTGTGAGGTTCAGAAGTGTGAGCACCATGGCCGAGATCACATGGGCAGTGCGGTGTGTGTCCCTGTTCCTATTATTACTATTGTTGTTCAAGGTCATTCAGGTAGGAGGGGGGAAGAGCAGGGTTTTGGAGGGCCCCGGGTGGGGCTGACCCCTGCTGCCGGCTGACCTTGCGCCTGCCTGGGACTGGCCAGGCTGACCCGGGCCGGGGCCGGGAAGGAGGAGCTGTGGGATTGCCACTGGGCCTGTGTCTTGGCTGCGGGCATGTGACATAGTGTGGCGTGATGTGTTTTCCCCTCATGGTGCAAGATGTGACTCAGAGGGGCATGCTGGGGAAATGAGTTTCTTGGATTTGCCCACCTCATCGCCCCTGCGTTCTTTTGAATTTCTCTGAATCAGACTTTATATCTGGCTCTGCCATTCAGCAGCCTTATTTATGCAGAAAACAGCCCCACATTTCCAACTTGCTCAACAGCCATAAAGATTCATCTTTGGCCCGGGGGAGGGTAGCGAAGGAGGCGAGGGGGAAAAGGAAAAAGAAAGAAGGGAAGAAAAAAGAATAAGGAAAGAAAGCGCCAGCAACAATCAAAACAACCCTTTTCTCCCTGCCTAATCTGGGCAGCTTCCAGGAGGATAATGTCTTTCCACCGTGAATCGCCCCCTCCCTCCCAGGCTGTTTTCACAGGAAGCAAATCCTGGAGCATTTTCAATGTGCCCCTCGAGACAGAACAATGAGGCCCTTGAAGCCTCGGAACCGCGCTTCCTCCAGTTATCCGGAGCCGGGCCGAGCCCCTCCTGTGGCGGCCGGGCGTGGGGAGGCGGCTGGCGTGGGGGGCGCGGGGACCGTCCCCGGGATGGGGGAGGGGCGCCCTGTAGGGCGGGGCTGTGCCGCACGAGGGAAGCCCATTAGCCAAATAATAGGTTTGGATCCGACTGTTTTGCCAAGGTACCCGGCATTTATCCGGCTCCCCGATTGGGGGCGGGGAGCTGGGAGGAGGCGGCGCGGATCCAATTACGGCAGCAGCAGCCGGTCGCCGGGAGGTGGCGGCGGGCCGGGCCGGGCCGGGCCGGGCCGGGCCGGGCCGGGGGTGGGGGTGGGGGTGGGGGTCGGAGGGGGGAGCGGGCGGAGCGGGGACCGTGCGCGCTGGAGCCCGGGCCGGCCGATCGGGGGGCGCCTCTGCCCCGGGCGCCCCTCGCCCCGCGCGGTTCCCCCGCCCGGGCCGGCTCAGCTGCCTCATTGTTTATTGTGGCGTCTGGCTCTCCCCCCTTCCCGTCCCCCTCCCGCGCGCCGCCCGCCCGCCCGCTCCTTTCTGCCCTCCTCCCGAAAGAAAGAAGAGCCCGTCTGTGGAGACGAATGAGTCATGAATAAACAAACAGCGTGGGGGAGCTGTCACTCCGAGCTGACTTCCTGGCCGCGCTCGGCTCCGCGACCTCCCGGCGGGCCGCAGAAGCCCGGCTGGCTGGGGCGGGCTGCGGGCAGTCTGGGCGCCCGGCGCGGGTGGGGTGCGGGGGACCCCGATCGCCGCGCGGTCCTTGACCGCAGCCCCCCCCCCCAACCCCCGCCAGCATCGTGGCCAGTAGCGGGAGCGGGCGTGACCCCGCGTCCCCAGACCTGTGTGCACAGCATGCCAAGGGCTGGGAGTCTGATTTCCCTGGGCTTGACAAAAGCCATACGCCATAGACAGGCGAGGCCTGTGAGCATCTGCCCTGTGGGTTGATTTCCCCGGCGCGCTGGCTCACCCTCTGTGATGCGAGGGTGCTGCAGACGCGGGGCCGCTGGGAGCATGCGTGCATATGGGATGCGTGTGCCCGCGGTGCCTGGCTGGAAGGCCCGAGCCGCAGGAGTGTGTGTCTGGGTCAGGGCGGGTGGCCTTTGTGTGTACGTCCATGCGCCTGTGGTGTGACCATTTTTCTGACTCTGAATTTGCTTCTGCCTCTTTAAACTTTTGAGATTCTTGCTTTGTGCTTCGTTCTTTACTTGGTCCTTTTCCTTTCCCTTGTGTGATCCTGTGGGTCATTCGGGGCCATCTCTCCCCATTAGTGAGGCCCCAGGGCCCCAGCAGACTTCCAGGGCCTGGCCTGGCTGGCCACAGTGTCCAGCCAGCTGCGGCCACACGCAGGCTCACAACGCTGACTCATGCCTGGCGAGAGCGGAGAGGAGCAGAGTCTGACCGGGGAACCAGGCTGGGTGAACCCCCACTGTGGGGAGGGCACTCTGGGCCTGGCCTGTGGGTGCCCTCATGAGCTCTTGAGCTTGGGGAGAGGGACTGGGCCAGCCCAGACACTCCGGGGGCTTCTCGCACAGAGAAGGACCGGCTCCATGGGGTCCAAGGCTGACACGCAGCTCCTGCTGCTCAGCCGGGTTCTGGCCCTGCTCCTTCTCCATGGGCTGGCCAGCTCCAGGTTGGAGCTTTGCATGCAGGGACAGATTCCCCTGAAGCCGAAGCAGGGCACAGGCCTGCTGCCCTCCCCCCATCATCACCCTCTTCTGCAGCCCCACTGCCATTGTCCGCTTGCTGGATTCGGGTTCCTGGCATTGGAATAGTGACATTGGTTGTGGCCCTGACCAAGGTGGCAGACTCTGGGAGTGGCAGGCCAACCCTGGTCACTTCCAGCCTCCTTCCCATCCTTCTGCTGGTAGGCAGTTTGGAAGACTGGATCAACATAGGTTGGGAGGCAAGTAAATGCATGTTCATAGCCTGGCTTTCTTCACTTTCTGTGTGACCTAGGGCAAGTCACTTAACTTCTCTGAACCTCTTTCTCCTTCTTTAAAATGTGCATAATTGGGTGCCTGAGTGGCTCAGTTGGTTAAGCGACTGCCTTCGGCTCAGGTCATGATCCCGGAGTTCCGGGATCGAGTCCCGCATCGGGCTACCTGCTCAGCAAGGAGCCTGCTTCTACCCTTCCCCCCTCTTATGTACTCTCTCTCTCTCATTCTCACTCTCTCAAATAAATAAATAAATCTTTAAAAAAAAAATAAAAAAATAAAATGTGCATAATGACCCCTCCCCCCTGGAGTGGTTGCAGATATGAAGGAGAAAGTACCTGGGAGCCCTGAGCACCAGGCTTGACCTGGAACAGGGGCTCAGAAAAGGAGTGTTCACTCTCTGTCCACACCCAGCCCCGCTCTGGACCTAAATCATCAGGGCCTAGAATTCTGCCTGCCCAACCTTGTTCATCCTCTGACCCAGAGAGGTGCTGGGCCCTGTGGGTCTTGTTTGCAATTTGAGGTCTCTGAGTCCCAGCGCAGTGTGGAGTCTGGGCCCAGCCTTCAGAGTCAGGCCCATGAGGCAGGACAGCAGGGACCCACCGCATCTTTCTAGGGCTTTCCTTGTGGGGAGAAGTCTTCAGCCCTCAGGTCACACTCTGGTTATGCCTCAGCTGGCCTCGGCTGGCCTTGACTTGTAGACAAATTGTTTGGTCTACGTGGGATTAAGATAACAGCCAATACTTAGGAATGGAGACATTTCACGTGAACATGTGCGTTTCCGACTTCCTTGAGAAATTGGGAGATTTGGCCTATGTGGCATCTATGGGCTGCAGACCCCACCACTCCCTGCTGCAGTGGGACTCAAACTTGAGTGTGTCAGAGAATCACTTGCTTGTTGAAACACAGATTGCTGGGCTCTACCCCAGAGTTTATATTTCAGTGGGCCCAGAGTGGGCCTGAGAATTTGCATTTCTGACAAGTTCCCAGATGCTGCTGATGCTGCTGGTGCAGGGACCCAACTTGAGTACTCCCGCTCCCACCCAGTGAGGCCAGCCTTTGGTCACCATATATCATCACACTTGGCCTGTTGCTTTTCTGTGTAGTAGGGAAGTATTTGTATTCACAATCTAGCAAAACTAGGAAAATAAAAAAGGACAGAGTAACATTTGTTCTAGCAAAACGGAGAAGTGCAGATTTCTTTGGGGACATGTGTTCACATGCAAACAATTTGCATATATGTCAAATAAACACATCTTCAGGTGTCACAGAGATGCCTGCCCTGGGCATTACATGGAGAACGTGCCATGTGGGCCCTATCTGGATTCTTACACCTGTCCACCTTGCTTTTTGTTATCTGCTTGGCCCTGCAGGTCTTGGACCCTATGGTCCCTGCCCACTGCAGTTTCTTCCTTGGACACCTCTGATTTGCCTCAGTTCTATTATTGTGCTGTGTTAGGATGTGGAGACAGAGTGAATAAGACATAGTCTTTACCCTCATGGGGCTTACCCGTGTCTAACCATTAGGACAGACAGACAAAACTCACTGGACAGACACCCATAAAAGAAGGAATTACAAATTGTCATAACTCTCAGGGTGCCAGGATGGAGAATAAGGGGGTGTATGGGGATCTCCTTTAGTTTGAGTGGTCAGGGAAGTTTTTCTGAGGTCCCCATCCTCTACGGGGAGGGCTGGGTGGGGAGACGAGGTTGGAAAACAAATGGGGTCCTGGACCAAGTCAGCCTCAGTCTCTGCCAGAAAAGATGGAGCCCACACTTAAAGTCAGAAGACCAGGGCTTGAATCCTGGCCCCTGGGTCACTCGCTTCAGCCCCTCCCCCACCTCTATCACTTTAACCCTGCCTTAAAGCCCAGTTCCCCTTTCACCAGACTCAGGGGGCGTTCCTGACCTTCTGGCCCATGTGGCCCCCACCCCCTTCTCTCTCTCTCTCTCAGTTGCTCTCTGGTCCTCTGACCTGCGGCCCTGACTGCTGGCTCACTCTTCTGGGCCTAGCCGCATAGACCTCGTGTTGTTATGCAGTGACTTCTCGAAGATCCATGGGTGTGTTCAGGAGGCCGTGTCCTCCTTCCCACCCTGGTGAGCTATATCTCTTTGGACCTCAGAACCTTCAGGATCACTTTGTCCTCCTGTCATGTACAGAAGAGGAAACTCCGTGCCGTGTCTTCAGTGTCCCCCACTGGTGAGTGGCTCTGTCAATAACTTGGGTTTAAGGACAGAACTTTTCCTTCCTCTTGGCTTTCCCACAGAGTCTAGCCAAAGGTTGAGCACAGAGCCAGGGGCCACATGTACTAGGGCCTGGGAAGGGACACTTTCCATGTTTGCACCTTCTCAAATGGCGAAAGAATCTTGCCTGGTGCGGCAAACCGGTGACACACTCTTCCCATATTGCGCTCACAGCAGACATCACTAATCCATCATGGCACCCTTTCCCTGAGCCCACACACGGCCTCAGAGGGCTTCTCAACACAGTCCTCCAGGGAGCAGATGCCAGTGAATTGGAGCCGACTCGGGGGATGACAGTTATTAGCCACTCCTGTTTTAGGAACCTAATATCATGGGGGGCTCGTGTGATCTCCTGAATTAGTAGAAACCTGGGACGTAGACTTAATTTGGCATTTTAGGTGCTTGAGCTGGGCATGGAAGTAGGGCTGGACTGAACTGTTAGCTAATGAGAAGAGAGCGTCGGAAAGTTGACAGGCAATGGCAGGGGTGGAGACAGACTCACATCAGCTCAGAGTCCTATAGGAGAGTCCACGTGAAGAAGAGAGCACAGGGTGTGAGCTAATGGGGCAGGAGTGGGGACTCAAATAAAGCTGTGTTCTGGGGCTAAAGAGGGGGCAGCCGGTCCGGCCGGGGATCCCTGAGGGCTGGCAAAGGGCTTCTTTGACTCTTCTGAGGGTAAGGCCACGGGAGACGATGAGCCTGCTGCCGCACCCAGCCTGAAGTGTCATCCTCTCCAGATAGCTAGAACCACCTCTTGCCCTTCCCCAAGTTACAAGCAGAGGCAGCCCAGGGCACTATGGAGGGTCCCTTTGTAAGCAAAAGAAGCTTTTATGGAAATTAAATGTGGGTATCTGTGTTCCGGGAACATCAATATATTTGACAGAGCTGTGGTCATTAGGAGAAGGCCCAGGGATGCTGATGTCTGTCAAAGCTCCTGTTGGGGGTCTGAGGAATGACCTAGATGTCTTGCAGCCTTGCTGTGACCAGAGACCCCGGCTCTGGGCTGGGCCTGGCGCTGGGGGCTCTAGACCCTGGAGCTGGAAGTCAGCAGCGTGTAATGGCAAGGACCTCCCTGCCTCCGCTTGCCAGCTCCTCTGGCCCTTCGCTTGCTTTCCCTCTCTCCTCCTGCCCCAGTTGCCCAGTCCTGAGATGGGGGCGGGGTGTGGGCACAACTCTGCAGACTCTTAGCTCCTTGAGGGTGACCTCCACAGTGTCGCCTGCTTATTCACCATTCATTCTATCACTGGAACAAAGCCCTGACTGAAGGAATGCCTGACTGATTGAAGGAATAATACTCCTTTCGTCAGCTTGTAATGCTTTCTTGCTCACTTAATACCTGTGTTCTCTGCTCTACCATAGGTTTCATGAAGGCAGGGATAGAGGCTGGGAGTTCATAGCCATATCCTTGAGCCCAGCGCCATTCCCTGCGCAGAGAGGAGTTACATGAGCTGAAGGGAAGGCCGCGTCTTCTTTTTTTCTTTTTTTTAAATTTAAATTCAATTAATTAACATACAGTGCATTATTAGTTTCAGAGGTAGAGTTCAGTGATTCATCATCTAACACCCAGTGCTCATTACATCCCATGCCCGCCTTAATGCCCATCACCCAGTTACCCCATCTCCCCACCCCCTCACCTCCAGCAACCCTCAGTTCATTTCCTATGATTAAGAGTCTCTTATGGTTTGTCTTCCTCTCTGATCTCATCTTGTTTTATTTTTCCCTCCCTTCCCCTATGCTCCTCTGTTTTGTTTCTTAAATTCCACATATGAGTGAAATCATATGATAATTGTTTCTCTGATTGACTTAATTCACTTAGCATAATACCCTCTGGTTCCATCCATGTTGTTGCACATGGCAAGATTTCACTCTTTTTGATGGCTGAGTAATAATCCATTGTGTATATGTACCACATCTTCTTTATCCATGCATCTGTTGATGGACATCTTGGCTCTTTCCACAGTTTGGCTATTGTGGACATTGCTGCTGTAAACACTGGAGTGCACGTACCCCTTCGGATCACTACATTTGTATCTTTGGGGTAAATACCCAGTAGTGCAATTGCTGTGTCGTCAGGTAACTCTATTTTCAACTCTTTGAGGAACCTCCATACTGTTTTCCAGAGGGGCTGCACCAGCTTGCATTCCCACCAACAGTGTAGGAGGGTTCCCCTTTCTCCGCATGCTCGCCAACATCTGTTATTTCTTGAGTTGTTCATTTTAGCCATTCTGACTGGTGTGAGGTGGTATCTCATTGTGGTTCCGATTTGTATTTCCCTGATGCCAAGTGATGTGGAGCATTTTTTCATGTGTCTATTGGCCATTTGGATGTCTTCTTTGCAGAAATGTCTGTTCATGTCTTCTGCCCATTTCTTGCTTGGATTATTTGTTCTTTGGGTGTTGAGTTTGATAAGTTCTTCATAGATTTGGGATACTAGCCCTTTATCTGATAATATCATTTGCAAATATCTTCTCTCATTCTGTCAGTTGTCTTTTGGTTTTGTTGACTGTTTCCTTTGCTGTGCAGAAGCTTTTTATCTTGATGAAGTCCCAAAAGTTCATTGTTGCCTTTGTTTCCCTTGCCTTTGGAGATGTGTCTAGCCAGAAGTTGCTTAGGGCCACATCTGCTAACTGTGCCCTGTGGGCTCAGTTGAGTTCTGGGTCTGGGACAGGAAGGGCCTTGGGCAGCTCTGGAGTGGGCGCCCTGGTGGACCCTGAGAGTACTGAGTACTCCGGAAGTTGGGCACTGTTCATGGCTCCCCAAAGGCTCTGCCACTCCTGCCTCCATGCTTCTGCCTCCCATTCTTCCGGGGCTGGAATTCCCTCCTCTGCTCCACTTGGCCCTTCTGAAGTCCTCTTCGTTCTGAAGGCTCCACTCTAGGGCCACTCCCTCCAGGAAGCCTTGCTTGGAGAAGGTCTCTGTCTTCTGCACACCCTGGCTCTCCCCTCTGCTGACCTCACAGGATCTTCGGTCCTCATAACAGTGTCTGTGAGAAGCGGAGGCCACCACGCTTTATGCAGGCTGTGGGGGTGGGTGTGGACACATGACTCTGGGACAAGGTCTCGCTGGACCTTGTGCGCAGTTCCAAAGCTGTCGGGTAGACGCCTGGCCCTGTCATGGGGCCCCCACCCCACGCTGGCAAGAGAACACATCTGGGTCTTCCCCTGCGAGGAGGACCCTCGCTCACCTCCACGCATGTGGGCTGCAGGCATGAACAGACCTGGCCTCTTCCTCCACAATCTTTGCTTTTAACTTCAGGGCTCAGGTGCAGGCTTTGGGGATTGGAGATGCATGGCGTGTGGTACAGGGTCTGGGTTATGCTCCCCTTCTGGATGTGTGGGGTCTGTGGCGCCTGAGTCTCTTGGAGTTTCTGTCTCCTCAATTATAAAATGGACACCTTTTTCCATCTCTTAAGGGTATTGTGGGAATCAAAGGTGCCAATATACCCACTCCCTCCTGCCTCAGGTTCTTTCTGTCTAAATGGTTTTGCCTTTCTTCCTTGCCTGGCTAGCTCCTATTCATCCTTCAGAAGGTTTGGGCTCCATGTCATTGCCTCCAGGAAGCCCTCCTTGGTTCTTACGTGGGTCTCTCTTTAGGGTTGGCCTCCCTCATTAGACTGTGAGCTCCGTCGGGGCAGAGGCTGTAACCCTGGTACCCCACCAGGGCCTGGTACTTCGAAGGCACTCAGTGAATATTTGCTAAGTAAATAACAAATATAAAGTGACTTGTATGTAGGAGGAACCCAAAATACTGCAGCTCTTCTCATCACATGTGACTCCCAGGGACCACGTAATCACTTCTCATTTCAGGCTGCCTGTGGGAAGTTGTTGGCAGAAAGTCCTGCGACTAGCCTGTACCAGCCTGCCTGCCCCAGGGAAGTGCCTGCCCACACAGGGCTTTATGTCCTCTCAGCCCCTGAGGCCGACTCACTGAAATCCCTGGAAGAAACCCCATGTGCCAGGGCTTCCCGGGATTCACACACCAGCCGGTTGGTTTCCTCAGCCTGACTATGGGGCCTTGGCTGCCCCTAAGCCCACAGCTAAGAGGGGCATCTGTGCTCACTGTGTTCATGTTCTCAGCTTGTGTTTCTGGGGCCATTGTCCACGCCTCTCCAAAGCATGTCTGCCTCTTGAAGCCACTTCTAACCACAAGCCTGGCGCTCACGTCCCCTTGTCAAATGACCCAGGTCCTGGATCTTTGATTTCACCCCGCTGGCCCTCGGTTTCTTTATCTGTCAAATGGGAACAAGAGCCTTGTACGATGGGTGGTATTTTGAGGATCCAACAGAATAACCAGCTCACACAGCTCACACAAACTTTACAGTGTGTGAGAGCCTATCATGAATATTTTCCTGGCAGAATGCAGAGTCTTTTTTTCCGGGGAAATTGGAGATGAGTAGGTACCAGGGAGACTGAGAGACCATGGTGCCGTGGTGTGGGGCGCTATTCGGGTGGCTACAATACATGTGTCCTTGGCAGTGGAGCAAGGTGGAAGTCTTGTGGCCTGGGACAGACAGACAGCTGACAGCCAGCTCTGCCTGGTGCTTAGGGGAGATGTATCTGGAGCTGGCTGTCTGCGCTGTAGGGACATGGCTTACCTGAATGCACCAACCAGTCACTAGTGTCCAGAGGGCCCCCAAGCACCAAGGATGGCCATCTTGGAGACCCTTTGCCCTGGGCCCTGCTCTGCCTGGGCCATGGCTGGCATGGTGGGGGACACACTCGCCTCTCCATTTGCATGTTTGACAGGTGCGTGCACGTACACAGGCACGCAATGCTCTAGACTGACCTGCTCACTCCTGTGCACCTGAACGAGGGTCCCCTGTCTCTTGCTACACAGGACACATAGGAAAATGCTTACCAAGCAACTTCAGGAAGACTATTCTACTGGACTCTCTCTTGCCTCTCACCACTGCCATTTTACGAACTGGGAAACTGAGGCCAGATAGCGTGAGTGGTTTGCCCAGGGTCTCCTAGAGGGGCTGCACCAAGCTGGTAGCAGCAGCTACGACTCCAGGATGCCCTCACCCGGTTGGGGCTTCCTAGTGAGGTGACCACTGCCCTGCCAGACGTGGGGTGACAGCCCACCCTCCCCAGCTCAGCACCCGGTTTTACAGACAGGGAAAGAACTTGGCCGTGATCTTCCTCAAAGGGCGCTCACAGCCCAGATCCTGCAGATTGGAGATGTCCAGGCTCTGACTTGGAGCCCTGGGCCATGGGTTTCCCCAACACGGCTGGGAAATTCCAGGTCTGCAGCTGCTGCTTAGAGAGCAAAGTTCATGCAGACTGGAACTTAAAAATAAAAAAAGGGAACTTAAGAGGGTGTCCTGCAGAAACCTGGGGGCTCAGCTTCACCCAGAGGCCCCCCACTTGGGGCTGCCCGCTCGGAGCCCCTCAGCCCACTGGGTGTCAGCCAGCAGCCTTGGCTGGGCAGCCTCTCCGCCCTCCCCCAGCCTTGCCTCAGCCCTGCTCACACCAGCTGCCCCCGGCCTCTCACCTCCCTGGCGCTCTCTCTCTCTCTCTCTCTTTCTCTCGGCTTTGCTGGCAGGCCATGGTAACAAGATGCCCTTTGTGTGTGTTGGGCGGGGGAGGGGCTCCTGTACTGCTCCTTGCTGCTGAGTCACAGCTCCCTGCCCTGCTCTGGGGACGGAGAGTCGCAGGTGACCAGCCAGGTGGCGTGGCGCCGAAGACCTTGGAGATGGCCTCAGGCAACCCCTGCCTTGCACTGGTGGGGAAACCAAGGCTCAGCGAGGGGACGGGACTGCTTCATACTTTCTTGGAGCAGACATCCGGACAAGACACGCCTCTTTTGGTCTACAGGCACCCAGGCTTGTCATGCGGTCATCACGGTGTCCTACTTCCCTCCAGAATAGCCTGGGTGTGTCTGTGTCCTTGTGTGTACGCACACACGTTCACCCGTGTGTCTGTGAGTGGATGCTCTCGAGCATTCCAGCATTCGAGGATTCAGCGTATGTGTGTGTGTCAGTGTGTGTGTTGGTTTCCTAAGGTCCCCTGCACCTTCTTCCAGGGCCTGTCTTCAACTGCCCATCCCCCCCTGCCTCTTAGGGCCTAGCTGGGCTTATCCTGGCCCTGTGCAGGAGGGTCCTGCCCGGGGAACTCCAGCCAGTGTGGGCGAGCGCCTGTAACAGGCAGCTCATTAGCTGGCAAGTCACGCTCTTGAATTTAACATGGGGTGTCCTCTGCCCCCCCGTACTGTGCTGTGTAGGACTCACCAGTGAGGCCCCAGCCAGACTGTGGGGTGCTTGAGAACAGCAGCCCCAGAGACGGGCCGCCTGGGTTTGAATCCTGGCTTTGCCATTTCCTAGTTGTGCAATTTGAGCAAATTACTTCTCTCTGAGCCTCCGTTTTCTCATCTGTAAAATGGGATAATGATAGCCTTCCCTCACAGAGTTGTTACAGGGACTGTGTTTGTACTTGTGGAGTTCTTAGAATAGCATGTAGTGCATCGTAGACCCTCAAGAAATGTCGCCGATTGTTATTACCCTTACAATTATTCTTCATGACCCCAAGAAATCCCACTGGAGCCTCAAAGGACAGAAGGGGGCTCCTCAGCTTCTGGGCAGCATGAAAGACTTAGTTCCTTTGAATAAAAATAAGCAGGCAGAGAGGGGTCGGGGCTGTCCCTGGGGGGCGTGGCCCATTCTGGCCTGTGACCCCACTGAGAGGCGCCACCCTGAACAGCTGTGTGTAGGCGCAGGCGCGGCCTGCACAGTGTTGGGCCGACCCCGGCCTCTGAGCCATGCCAGGCCCCGGGAGGCAGGGCAGGGCAGCCCCGTGCTTGCACCTGGCACTCCTCCCTCTCCGACGGGCCTCCGGTGGCCTTGGCAAGCAGTGGCCTTCCTGTTGTTGCTGCCCCGATGTCCTACGTCGTGCCGGGACCGCCATCTGGGCCCGAGGGCCACGCGAGTGGCCTGCCGGCCATCTGCCTGCTTGGAGCTGGCTGCTTCCGAAAGGCAGCAGGGTGTCTGCGAGAGCTGGGGCTGCTGGACGAGGCCCGGAGGCCGTTCTCTGGCCTGGGCAGCCTTTCAGGCCCCACGCTGCCTGCCGTGGGGAGGCCTGGTCCCCACAGCTTCCTATCCTAGTTCCTCTCACACCACCTAGGGCCCCGGAGCCAGGAAACCTGGCCTGTAGTACCAGCCACTGTAAGGGCTCCCGTTTGCTCTCAGGAAGTCCCCATGCTCCCTGGCTTCAGGTTTTCCATTTGTACAGTGGGCAGCCTGGACTCCAGTGCCCGAGACTTCTGTCCACTCAGTGCTGCCTCTAGGCCCAGGTCTGACTGGGGGAAATGTTTGGGGTGGGAGAGGTTTTCCTGGCTGTGACCTTTCCTTGTGGCCCAGCCAACTGTGGAATTACACAGAGTCGCAAGTGATCAGGTGCTGGTCAGGTCCAAGTTGGGGTTCTTGCCCAGCCCCAACCCAGCCCTGGAACCTTGCAGGGTTGGTGCAGGGTGACAAGTCCCTGAGAGGCATCTCTCTACAGAGTTGGAGGCTGACTAGGCCTGAGGAGGCAGCTTCTTACTCGTTCATTCACTCATTCATTCATTCGCCTGTTCATTCATTCACTCATTCACTCATTCACTCATCCATCCATTATTTCACTCATCCACCCATTCATTCATTCACTCGTTCATACAGTCATCCACTCATCCATTCATCTATCCATCCATTCATCCACTCATCTATCCATCATTCATTCACTCATTCTTTCAACCATCCTTTTGTCCATCCATCCATCCATTCAATCATCCATCCAT